>NC_089216.1:20385528-20470528 GCF_963930695.1 Labrus bergylta
AGAGGGGGAGAGAGAGAGAGAGAGAGAGAGATTAGTGAGAGAATTGGCAGAATGAGTTATTTTAGATCAACTCTCTGGTGGATGCGTAATATGTCACTCTTTCTTCTTCTGCTCTTTTATCCATCTGTCCCGTCTGTCTAATCTTTTTCTTGTTGGAAGTTTAATGTGTCCCAATCACCACTCAGTCACGTGTCGGCCTGGATTTGCTCTTTCTGCGAGGTCCCTCTGGGATGGTAGTTTCTCCGGCTCTCTCCTCCTGCTGCTCCTTCCTCCCTTGTTTCCTCTCTTCCTGTTGGTCCTTCCTCCCTTGTTTCCTCTCCTCCTGGGCTGCAGCAGGAGGAGGAGGAGGAGGGGGGTGAAGGGAGGGGGGGTGGCAGACGGCACAAGACAACTCCAGAGCGCTGCGTCAGCACTGGACACCTCTGGAGAATAATAAAACGGCGGGATAATTCAGTGCTGACGGAAAGCTAATGAGGGATGGAGGGGGGGGGGGGGGGGGGGGTAAGGTGGAGGCTGGGTGCAGGTGATCTGCCTTTCAGGTGACACCATAAAAAAAATGTATAATTGAAAAAGAACAAAGTCCATAGTTTGCATAAAGGGCAATGTAGACATTTTAAAGAAAGTTTCATGTGGTGTGTAATGTTTCACTTGGCAGCCATATTGGTTTATGGACCATGGAGTTATTTTAAACCAGATATTCTTCAATAAGTCTGCTTAAACCAATGGGATGGATGAATCAGCTGTTTGTGCATATATGGTCTTAACTTCACATGTAGTTTTAATAACAGATGTTACAGACTGGACAGCCAGGGACTCAAATCTTACAGAAGCATATTCAGGGTATGGCATCGGCCCCCCCCTCAAAATCTGATTGGCTAGCTCTGCTACACGGTTATTCCTGTACTGTGATTGGCTATTTGCCCTGTAAGAGGAAAGACTTTACAGCTGTGAAAAACAAATGATGAGACTCTTTCTCTGCATTTTAGAGTAGAACATTTCCTATTGTCAGAACTTTACAATGATACTTTGGACATCGTCTTTATGAGCCATTAAAGAGTTTAACAACTGTGCTATACTTAAATGTTATATATTTCAGAATCAGCTTTATTGGCCTGCTATGCTATGCTATGCTAACACATAGCAGGAGTTTGACTTTGATAAAACTGCCACTCTCTGTGTACAATATTTAACAATACAGAATAGTGCAGTGGTAAAGGGTGCAAAAGATCCTTAAATACAGGGGTCTGCAGGGTTATATATGTTTGTGTTTTTTGTGTTTTTAATGTTAATTTTATAGTTACGTTGTGTTGTTACTTTGTTGTTTTTTTATCTCTGCTTTGTAAGGTGACCTTGAGAGTTTTTTAAAGGCGCCTTTAAATAAAATGTATTATTATTATTATTTATTGTATTGTTGTATCTGTATCACAGTGCACTGTACAGGCCCATACTTGCAGATGAGTGGGGGGGGGGGGGGGGTGGAATATAAAAACAAAGGAAAACGTTGATCCTTAAATTCAGAGAACTAGACACAAGACAGGAATGATGAATTATTGGTTTGTTTAATTAAAATACATTTGATTTTTGGAGACATAAAGGGCAATTTAACAATGCCATGAATACCTGTGTATGCAGAAATACTTTATTGCCACCCTCTGCGTAAGTCAGCGCCCCCCTGTTGGGGCTAACCCATTCAAAAAAATCTGAACAAGCAACTGTTCTCAAAGAGAGCAGCGATTAAACTCATTTCAAACCACTCTTCTTCACGCTACATTTCAGCACCATGGACAGAGTGACTCTGTCCACTCTCTTCTATGCTCAAATAAGAAAACAGAGAATTTCTGCCACGTGAGGGAGGGGTGTGAAGGGCACTAAGAAGCACAGTCTGCACTCATAAGTAGAATTAAAAAAAAAGGCACACTGTAGTTGTTACAGGCTGATTTTGTAGCCTTCAAAAATATCCATATATCCATTTATTACCTGTAAAAAACATCATGTTGTACCATTTGAACAGGTTGAAGGGGCACTAAATGTATCCCTGCAACCTTGCTAGTGTCCATATTTTGATAACAAAAGGGTACATCGCAATGTTTTGGTCCATGAAATTCAATTTAAAGAGGACATATTCTCCCCCCTTCTCCACCTTTTTCAAAACAGTCCCCCTGTGGTCTAAATGAAACATCTGTGCTGTGCTTTGGTTCCCCCCCCCCTCCCCCCCCCCCCCCGCCCCCCCCCCCCCCCGAGTTTTAAAAGAGAATAAACATGGCAGATCTGTGAAAAAGTTTTGATATAGGCTGAGGGTGGAGTCCATGGGTGGAGATACCAGGGGAGGGGGAGGGGATTTCTTTTTACCAGAATCCCACTGTGACATCACAAGGAGAGCACATTTGAAACAGAGCATTTTCTCTGTGTTGTAAGACTTATGCAGACCACTAACAAAGGACTGGATGGGTTTATTTCACATTTTGTGGGTCAGTGGACACTCAGGTTACACAAATATATGTTCAAAAACACTGTAGAAGTGGATTATTATATGTCCCCTTTAATGTAGAGGGACTCTAAGCCGACACGGTTTGGTTTTGAAGTTTGACAATAATGTCATTTCTTACTGATACTTGTGCTTTTAAAATAACAATTAATCACTTATTCCAACATTTAGTGAGATTTTTTCCTTTTTTTTTCAATACCTAATTAAGGCATAAGAGTCCTACTTAACACTCTTCGGGAATAAAACTTTTCTTTTTATTCACAGCTTTTTCTCCGCTGCACAAATCCTCTCTTAAGAGACTGAGACAACTTCCACTTCTGTTTTTATGTATTTGGCAAATTAGTATAAGCCATCTGTTGGCAGCAAATTTGTTGGTAGTATGAGCGTATAAGTAAAGAGAGAGAGAAGTCACACTTTATCTTTATTCATACGCCTCTTTAAACACTGAAGGTTACTTACTACACAAGAAGAAATTAATGCAAACAAAGGAAAAATATGAATGGATTAAAAATGATTCAGGACGCAGCCTGCAGCATTTTTCAACAGGTGACTTTTAGTCCTTATCTCCTCTCTCTCTCTCTCTCTCTCTCTCTCTCTCTCTCTCTCTCTCTCCCATATGCACACAAATACACCTAAAATAGTCACGCACACACACCACACATCTGATGCCAACAGCATCGTCTGCAAAGTTGAAAGGAGGGGAGGAGGTGGAGATGTTGATCAATAAAAGTAATTGTGTCCAATGACAGACATGACTGCCAGCATAACAATCAACATTGACGTCATCAAGCTTTTTTCTATAGACACACACACAAACACACACACACACACACACACACACACACACACACACACACACACACACACACACACACACACACACACACACACACACACACACACACACACACACACACAGAGGGGGAGAGACAACAGAGGAGAGAATGAGGCCTGTGAAATAGTATGAAGGAACAAAGATGGGACAAAGATTCATTTTGCAAGCACTAATTGGGAGAATAAACACACAAACACACATAAACTTGCACATACACACACACACACACACAGATGCAGCAGATACAGCAAACTAATGACAACCCCAACAGAAAAAAAGTGCTTGTGTCAAGAGCAGCGGGGGAAACACTCAGCGTGAGGAGGACATTCTCAGCCAAACACTCTCTCTCTCTCTCTCTCTCTCTCTCTATCTGTTGTTTCTTCTCTCCTGAGTCTCAAGATGAGAAAACTCCAGGCTCCATGCTTTTTTTTTTTTTTTTTCTGGCCAAGCCACAAAGTCAACAGTATCGACTCCAGTGTCAAAAATCAATGAGCGCAAAAAAAAAATCATTTTGGCATCTCCGCTTCATTATAGAGCCAAACACACAGGGCCTTGTTTGATAACTCATTCATACCTTAAACAATGAAGGTGATACTTTTCAGTTTCTCACACACACACACACACACACACACACACACACACACACACACACACACACACACACACACACACACACACACACACACACACACACACACACACACACACACACACACACACACACACACACACACACACACACACAACAGGTGATCATTTGACCCCGCTGATATTTCACAGTGTTAAATCAGAGCTGCTGCTCAGATGTGTCACAACATTGGCTGTGGCTCCAGGCGTTACCGACAATTTAAAGCAGATCTGACCTTTGATAGAAGGTCTACCCGTGGCTTCCTGTCCAAATGTTGTCGATCATCTTTTATCAGCTGCTCCCTTTTGTCCTCTCTGGAAGTGACAGGAACAGGCTTTAACCGTCATCGCAGTTACTTCAGGATGAATTGGAGGTCTATTTCTATTTCCTAACCCTATGAGGAATATTGTGTTTCTTTATGGGTTAAAGATACTTCTAGAAATCGCCAGTAAAAAGTCTCATATATTATCCTGTAAAACTGCACATTTCAGGTACTGTTACATCAAAATAACTGTAATTTATCTTCTTGTAAAGCAGGGTACACACTACAAGATGATCAGGACGATTTTGGGCCTGAACCCCCCTTTCCAACCTAAGTCGACAAAAGCCCGATTATCTGATGTTCCAAAGATGATCTAGCCAGATTCTCCTGTGGTGTGAGGTGTGTTATGAGTGATTTTAACCTCCACTCGGAAGACGATCAAGGCCGCCCCGATTCGAAATAGTAAATATTAAATGTGTTCAATATTTCCGATTAGAAATCCTGTGGCAGTGTTTCCCCTAGGTTAACAGCTTTTCTTTTTTTTTTTTTTTGGGGGGGGGGGGGGGGATTGTCAGAGCAACGAGATCACCTTTCCCTAAATCCTTTATGAGTTCTCCTAACATCTTTCCTAAACCTCATGACGTTTTCCTCGGGGTTAAGGTAAAGTGGACAGTGAAAGGGGATAGGAGGGACAATTCCAACGCGCCCTAGGTTTAACAAAAAAGGAAACAAGAAATGCAGTGAATAAATAAAAGACATGATGGTAGGCTCTGCTGTGGTCTTCACAATATCAACTTATGCCGTTTTCATGAGTTGATATTTCTGCAAACTGTCCTGTTGCACTTGCCTATAATTTATAATAAAATCAGTGTCACACTTCCTACTTCACGTAAATAAACAGCAGGAACACTGAAAAACTGTTATTTTTACTTTACTAGTCAGGATGTTACAGGGATTAGCCGTGTTTCTAGTCCAATAAGTGATGTGTTTGCTGAAAGATATTCAAACAAGCTTACCCCAAAATGTCAACGATTCGATTATGGCTCCTCAATCTCTTCATGGTTGTAATTTATGGAGATATATACCATATCGTTCTTGTGTTGCCTGGGTTCTTATGATGGTTCTTGTGATGGTTCTTATGATGGTTCTTGTGATGGTCTGGTTATATATGTCTGTTGGGTATCGTGCACTTTGGGTTCTTTTCTGTTGAATTGTATTTAATTATTTTTAGTATTTTGTGTTTGTTTGTTTTTGCTGTTGTTTATGTTCTTCTGCGTTTGGTTTAGTTTGCTTTGTTCTTGTTTGTCAAAGCACTTTGTAAACCTGTGTTTTTAAAAGGTGCTATATAAAGTTATTATTATTATTATTATTATTATATTGATCCAAGTAATGGGTCAAAAATGAATGTCTCAACTGCTTGGGGTCCCAGGCTAGTAAGGGGCCCCCGGAGGGCTGACAAACTTTAAACCACAGCAGTATAGTTCAAACTGTGCAAATTTTGCAATGGCAGTAGGAAACCTCCCTCGGGGGGACCCCATCGGACAGCACTCACTCTTGTCGCCCTGCACTGCTTATCAGGCATTATTACTGTGAAAACCACTAAAGGAAAATGAAGAGGAATTATCTAGCGGGTTTACTCTGAACTTGGAAAATCCGCTTTTAGCTTCTTAGCTCCAAAAATGTGGAACAATTTACAACAACTGTCTCAAGATTGACACTCCTGATGATCTCAAACCACTTTACCACAGAGTGTAATTGTTTGTAATGATCCTTATCCTGACCTGTCTTTATTGTTTTATTTGAGCCCGTTTTTTTTTTTTTTTTATCTGTATCTCGACATCATCGTAAATGAGGGAAACCTCAATGATTTTTGAGGCTTAAATAAAGGTTTGAAATGAAATGGAAGGAGGGGCCCCAACAGACTCTAGAATCACCACTGGACTGACTTTGATTTAAATTGGATGCAAATTCTGCCGATGAAGACTGAGGAACTCAAACAGTACATGCATAAGTGAAATGTTTAAAGGAGTGTGTTATATGGAACTTTACGATGGTTTATTATCCTTCAGTCCACTAAGACTGTACTGATCCGCTCAACAATGTGAGATATACAGTCAGCCACAATGGGGCCGTTATAAGGACGTGTGGTTTTCCAGCAGAGCCAGTGAAGCACCAGCTGAGGCAGTACAAGGGTAAAAGGTGGGGAGTCACCTGCAGTGTGTGATCTGCATAAAACCATGCAGAGGAGAGATGCAGAGCTCTCTCTCTCTCTCTCTCTCTCTCTCTCTCTCCCCTCACCTCCCTCCAGACTCTTCACACACGTGATCCGGTAATGGAGATTAATTCACACTTCACACACTCAACAATACACACTTACACACCGGGTATAATGGTGAGAGAGAGTGTGAATATGAAACAATCGAGTGTGTGTGAAGGGGGTGTCCTGGGCAAGAGGAAACTGGGGCAGAGATGAAAGATGAATTGGATTCAGAATCAGGATTGCTGCACTGACCTGTCGCCAGAAACATACAGGGGATTACACCGATGTGTGCACACACATCAGGTAAATGAGGCGGTATAGGCCAAATTTAAAGACACACACAAATGCATACTTTTTAATTTATGCAAGAGGTCACTAAGATAACACGGTGAGCTCATACTGCCATTGACTCATGTTACTGTTGTGTGGTTATTTTTTAGGTGAACACATGTCCCCGTTCAGCCCCAGTTTCCCTGTGACAGACAGCACAGTGCTATATAGTTACAGCTTGGCCTGGATCACAGGGTTTTCTACACACACACACACACACACACACACACACACACACACACACACACACACACACACACACACACACACACACACACACACACACACACACACACACACACACACACCACACACACACACACACACACAATGACCAAGAAGCCTGAGGGCTGAGGTTACACTGGCCTATTTACAAAGCAGAACAGGTCACAATTACAAAGGAGAGGCACTGATGTGGATACATGCAGGTAAGATGTGATGTAGCGAGCATTAGAGACTTTTTTCTAGGAGATTATGATCTTTTGCATTTTTTTTTAATTTAAGTCAGATGATGGCACTCGAAGGAAAGCTTAAACTGAAATGGACAGTCAGAAATTATATTTCATCTTCACCAAAGTCCATCAAGGTTAAGTTGCTTCTATATTGAATCCAAAAATCAACAGAACTTGATTGACTTTATGTTGACCTGTCATGTTGATCCCCGTTTTAAAACTCACATACTATAATTGTACAATGATGGATTTAAAATACTAAATGTAGGCTCATGAGGTCAATGTTTGTTGGAGTAATCCCAGGATGAGCATGCAGAGGGCGCTAAACCACTTGTTCTGCAAATCATGCCATAGTTCCCTGATAAGAATCCAAGAATTTCACAAGACAGCTTCAAGTCTCTACAGAATCTCGTGAAACCTCACAGCACTAGATAGCAGCTCCCACCTGGCAGCCCTACAGCGTTCTGCCCAAGCAGTACACTTCTGGGGTTAAAAAATGAAGCCAATGGGGAAGGGCAATAAAAACTGCAGTATTGAAGCTTGAGGCTGGCTCCAAAAGACCAGGATGTCAGATACACACCCTTATTCAAATGTGATTGGTATAAAAAACAAACACTTCGGTCTAATTAGTTAACGTCTTTATCGGCACAAACTGTACGTAGGGAGAATTTTTTTATAACCTCCAGTTTTGATTTTTTGAAGGATTTGAGTTATGGGTACTTAGGGGGTTGATGGTCTAGACTGAAAGCTGTCACTAGGTGGCGAAAGGCTCGCCTCAGCTCCAGATCTTTGCTTGTCGTAAGGTTGACCTTAAAGTTTGATCGAGTCAGTATTTCCAATATGGCGACCATGGATCTGCCCCCCCCACAGAGAGGCTTCCTAAACCAATAGATGACGTCACCCTGGTTTAATTATTTAATGTTTACAGTCCATGATTCTGCCCCCCTGGAGGCTTCCAGAGAGCTGGCCAATCAGAAGAGAGTGGGCACTTGGGTAAGGGGGATCTTAAAGAGACAGCAGCTGAAATTAACTGTTGAAGGCAGACGCTGAAATTAGTGTTTTTTGAGCTGAGAATCATGCAACGCTACTCTACAGGTTTCACAGACTGACATAACAGGTAAAAATGTGTTTAATATGGGATCTTTAAGTAGGTCCAGTTTCACTTTGGATTAACTTGTAGTCACCTTTAAAAGATTCATTTAGCCCAGATTTGTTGATAGTACAATAAGCTTGATAATTTCCAACCTTAAAAGTTGCAAAGCTTCACTCCCTCTCAAACAGAGCAGGACGAATCACAAGAGAGCAGTGTGGAGAGCAGGGCATCACTTTAATCTGTATTAAACTATCTCTCTCTGCCATTCTTGTGCAATGGCCTGAAGACTCGGCTTATGCACAGTGAGCAAACTGGTGCGGTTAGAGGTGAGCAGACAGGTTAGCCATTTTATCTGGTTTGAATGAAGTGAGTGGACGAGTTTATTGCCGATCAGCAGGAGCAAGACATCCCAGATTGTTGTTTTTTCTTAGCTGGAAGTTGATACATCAGATGTTATAACCTAATTTCTCTTTAAAGATATTTTTGGTCTCAAACAACTCCGGAGTGAAATTTCTTCTTTTTATTTTTTATGTTTCTTTTTAAATGCTTCACAATGTTCACTAGCAAGTTGATTACTGTCTGTTTCCTCAGCAGGTACTGTAAACTATATATAAAGAGATTTTTAAGCTTGTTACAGCGTGGAAAGAATGATCCAAAACTTTGTAGTTTAACAGTAAACTGGCTCTAAGGATTTGGGAGCTTTAAGGAGCTGGTTATTTGGGTGTTAAATTCTCTGTTAGGAACATCACAACCAATTTATGTTTATTTATCTTGTGATTTTAATTGATCTTATTGGTTAATATTCTTGTATGTATGCCCTGATTGGAGGAACCTTGAGCACTTGTGCAGTCCAAATTCAAAATATTAAAGAGAGCTGTCTCCCCCGACACCTCCTAAAGTCGATGTGCATGCAGGTTTCCATGTTGTGGACACGGAAGCTTTACCACATTTCTGTTCTTGGAGCTTATTAGAAACATGCAAACGCTTTTTAGGTCGGGTACAATCAGTTAAATCTGAACCAGTTTGCTTACCTGCTTCCATCGCTGCAACACCTGTTGGTTTGCTTTTTGCCTGTCAAACCGAGGAGTGTCCAACTGCTCATCCACATGAGTATAAATAAATCAGATAAAGGAAGTGATAGGCTTTAAGCTAAGCTAACACAGAGTCCCGGTGGCCTACTGGTCCCGGTGGCCTACCCCCCCCCCCCCCCCCCCCCCCCCCCTCGCTCTCTCTCTCCCTGATTTCCGACTCTAGCCACTGTCCTAATCTCTCTAACAAATAATAAATCAAACTAAGCCAATATGAAGCAGGATTCCAGCGGATTGATAAATATCTAATCTTCTCAATCCTTCCTGAGGTCAGAGTGTGAACACACATCTGTAACTCACACAATCCAGCCAATTCCTCGCTTTCATAATCTTCTTAATAGATATCAACAGATCGCTGTCCGTCCGTCTGTGTGTGCATGTGGTGAGGGGATTAGTTTAAAAAAAATGATACGACGTGTGTTTGTACCAAAAACATCTGTGCCATCATCACATAACTAATGACAAAACAATGAGTCAATATTTCAATAATAAGTGTCAGGGATTGTCTGGGGACAAAACCCAACAGTACCTCATGTTCTGGGCGTATTTACAGCAGTTATAAGTGCTTTATGATACTTTATGAACAACCTTACTGGGCACTTTCACTGTGACCTTGTGTGATTTATTAAAGGTGATTTAAAGGACACACTGAATGACATCACAATTTATTCAGATATTTTTCTCATGATTTCTGTAGCTGTGCAGTAAATTATTATATTATATTTAATCATCCAAATAATGAGCATATTGTATTTAATCTAAAATCATTATGCAAAAGCAGGATCAATGTTAATCTAGCGTTTAGAAGAAAAGGATTCCAGGTGCTGGTAGTCTAGTGGTTAGGGGAGCGTGAAAAATGAAGCCAATGCGAAAGTGCAAAATTGTGCAGTACCTGGAGTGTCCACTAGAGGCTGGCTGCAGGAACACGGGGAGTCACATACAGGACTGGCAAAAAAGTTGTTTTTACAGCAGACATAAACATGTTTACATCCTGGTACAAAAAACCTAAATAAGTCTGATTGTCATTTATTATGTTATTATTATTAGTTAATAATTATTATTATTAGTTATGTCATGATGGGACATACTGTACAGAGATGAAGGCTTTTAAAACGGCTCCGTTATAATTTTTGAAACGATTTGTGTTATCCATTATAAGGCGTGTAGCTGACATGATTGACAGGTGGGTGTGATGTAATGTTTCATCACGAGTCTTAAAACCCGCCTCAGCTCCAGCTCTCAGCCTGTTGTTAGGTTGACTAAAAGTTAGGTTGAGACAGGATTTCCAACATGGCGGCTGCTGCTGATGAACCTCCAGAGCCCCCTGCAGGAACAGATGGATGACATCACTCAGGTGTCGTCCTTTAATATTTACAGTCTATGGTCTCACCCCATGTAGGCTATACATGTCCAACAGGGCGGCCCAGGTTCAAGTCCGACCAGCAGCTCCTTTCATTCCTGATTTTCTACTTGATCCACTCATCCTGTTACAAAACAGCCAGATAGCCTACCCCCCCCCCCCCAAAAAAAAACAGTCTTATCTAACATTATGCAATTTATCAAGTGAGAAGGTCCATACAGACCATAAGTAAGAATCTGTGCTGCATTAGCCATATCATGTTAATTCTAATCCTGATCTTTATCATGCATGAGGAAAAGTTTACTTTCTAAACAAATACATAAAAAGTTGCTCTACCTTTTTATGACTTTTTTGTTAATGCAGCCTGAGACTGACCTTTGAGTTGGATGAATAATATTAATTTGAGCAGTAACCCTTTAATAAATATGAAGAGTGTCCTACTGTCTTATTCTAAATGTCTAATCCTGCAAGTGTGTTACAGTATAAACATTAAGGAGTGTCCTGCACTGACATTCCCCGTGTGTGTGTGTGTGTGTGTGTGTGTGTGTGTGTGTGTGTGTGTGTGTGTGTGTGTGTGTGTGTGTGGGCCTGTAGCACCCTCTAACTCTCCTCACTCAGTGTGACAAGAGCAGAAAAGACTCTCAGTGAAAACAGTCTTAGAGCACCCTCTGTTGGCCAGAAAATGTATTGCAGCTTAAATGAAACGTGGCACTGTGCACACATTGGTTAGTTTGATCTTCCAGTTCTGGATTTTCCTTTCAACATCTATAAAAAAAAAAAAAACATGTGTCATGCAAAAGTGAATTCATCTCCACGTGTGATTTTTTTTTTTTTAAATGCACTGATTTATTTCATGCTAAAGCTTGAAGATCGATCAATATAAACCCCCTGAAAATAAGAAATAAATACAGCAAATCAGTAGTGATATGATACAGAGAAAATAATTTGCACTTTAAGAAAAAAAAAAAAAGATCAAGTCATAAAAAGAGATATGAAATCCAATTTGTCAACCCTGTGGAGTGATTTCAGTACAGATATGTATCGCAGCACTTGAGCGGCACAGATCGAGGAGTACATGAGTTCAGATAACGTCTGATGTGTTCTCAAAGTAGGAAAAAGAGATCAGAGAGATTATGGTTGATACATTCATTGTGGTGGTCCGTTCTTTATCCGATTTGAAGTTGAAGGAGTCTCAAACAGAATCATCAATAACAGTAGTGATTATATATCGAGAGAGAGAGGTGATGTGAGTGTCGCCTGTGTTTCATGCAAACCCTGCACAGCAAATAGAGCCTCTTGTCGTTTCACAAATCTACAGTACAAATAGAGTGTTAGAGAGTTTTTCCAAAGGGGGCTTGTTGCATAATGTAAAAACCGACTACACTGAACGATTCAGGGTTTTGAGATTCTCCACAAATTTTTCATGTGCACAATTTAAGAATAAACAGTGATTGTTTCCAGTGATTTGTAATCTCTCAACTCGGCCGAGGAAGGTACAAAGTGGGACATTTTACACTCCCAGTTCATCATTCAAGTGACCGTTGACCTTTACATTAACGTGAGCTGTTCAATAAGTAAATGCTGCAGCTTTCTTTACGACATCTCAAAACCTTGACAGTAGTTTAGGTAAATGAACGTTCTGGGAAAAAGTGCTGAAAAAAACCCAACATCCGGCAACTTGATTAAACATTCTGCACCACCTCGACCGCACACTTTGGTTTTACACACACACACACACACACACACACACACACACACACACACACACACACACACACACACACACACACACACACACACACACACACACACACACACACACACACACACACACACACACACACACACACACACACACACACACACACACACACACACACCAGTCCAGACACACGGTGAGAAAAAAAACAATCATTCAGTAGTAAGCACATGGAGCTTTGAGAGCAGATAACACAACACAAGGCTCCATCAGCAGCTTTTTAAAATCTCTTAAACTAACCTCCATCACCTCCATGATCATGTAAACATAACCTTGTGCTTGTTGTGTTTTTATACCCTGCCTGTTCACCAACATTGGAAGGAGAAGTTTGGTGCCCAAAAGTCAAAAGGTTAACCATGAGTTTGTTTTGCAGATAACTTTCTTCAAAGTAAACAAGTTAAACCCTCCAAATGAACGCAGGAGCAAGAAGAAGAAACACACTAATGCTTGTCTGTTGGCTGTGCTGTAAAGCTCTTAATCATGTCAGCGGAAAGTGTTTAAACATAAGGTTGGACTAGTACCAAGTTTAGGAGCTTTGTGTTGCTCTGGACCACAAGTTCTAAAAGACAGAAAGTCGAGCCAGAATCTAGTTTAGAGGAGGAGGAGGGGGGTTAGAGCCATGAGAGAGTTAGAGAGAGAAAATGAAGCAGAGAGAAAAGACAGCGACAGTCCCAGAGAGAGGCAGTCATCCAGGCCCCGCAAGGCCCATCTTCCCCTCTTCAAAGGAGCAGAGAAGGGCCCGCCTCCCTCAATCCATCCCCCCCCCCCCCCAGGATGACTCCAGTCTGGTGAGAAACGATAGGAGACCAGCAACTAACACACACCCACTGAGGGTATAATTCACTGGCTGGCATCGGAGTGTCTGTCTGCGTCCTGCTGTGTGGGTTTTTGTCTCTTTGTCGAAAACACACACTCGCGCACGCACACAGCTCATTAAAAAAGACCAGCCGAGCAAAGGAGACGGGGGACAATTATCAGAATCAGTCAAGTCAGAACCAGTCTCCAAAAAAGAAAGAATAAAAAATCGAAAGTGAAACACAAGAAACTGTGACTTTCATGAACCAAAAAGTGACCCGACACACTTCCATGACGTGAAACAAGATGAACTGGGCGCACAACAAAGTCTGTCCCTGTCCACTTCTTCTACTGCAACTTTGTTTCTTTGATTATACAATTCAGCTAATCTGATACCTCCAGGAAATGCCATATTTTCTAACACCCCATTAAGAGGCCTAATGTCACACCGCAAACACACCAAAAACCACTGCCCAGGTAGAAAAACAAGGTTGAGTTCCATGAGTTCTCTTAAACCTTATTACAAAACAGGAAAACCACTGAATTATATTATACTTAAAAGATTTGAATCATTTTCACCTCCCTATCAGTCTCTACTGTTTACCAAGGCCTGGTCACTCCCCAAAGCAGCAGGCCAATGTAGCCTGTGTCTGAACATAACACGTTTGTTGTAGAAGCTTAGTGACGCATGATTGGTCATTTAGTCTGCAAATAGCAAGAAAACGATGAAAGTTATCATTATTATGTTCTATAGTACAAAAGGGACATCTTTAGATCATTTGTTAATCAAAGATAAAAAAAATAAAACCAAGAAAATAGTGGTGGTATTAAACTCCGGTGTTGAAAATGAAGCCAATGCTAAAGTGCAACAAGCTGCAGTTCCTCGAGTGTCCACCTGAGGCTGGCTCCAAAAACCCAACAAGTCCCATTATCATCCCTGTTAAAAATGCAGATTCTGACAGCAGAAATAAACAAATATACAGCTTTACAGTCTGGTTTAAACACAGGGCCTTCGTCTGAATCGCTCATTTCTTTATTCACAATGACTTTAAAGGGATGATATATCCATATTTTTTTGTAATTCAACTGTTTTGATTTGATTAGCGCAAAAAGTTATACTTGTGTTATAAGTATAGGTAAGGGGGGGGGGGGTTGATCAAAGTTAATCTTACAGCATTTCCAATATGGTGACTTCCATCTGCAGACTTAAAAATTCCCCTCCAGAAACGAATAGATGACGTGACAGGGATGACGTCCATGTTTCATATAGTCTTATCCATGTGAGGTTAGTTAGCTAACCTAACAGGCAGCCCTATATCTGTTTATCGTACCATCACTTCTTCCACCTCTCTATATGAATATTAAGGCAGCAGTTGGTGCCAAACATTGTCTACATCATCCTCTGGAAGAGAGAGTAGAGCAAACTACTATCCATACCAGAGCAGAAAGGTTTGTTGTACCTTGGGCCTTTTATCCACCCGTAGCGTTTAGTTCTTAAGATAAGGCCATTGAATTGTAAAAGTTTTAGAAAGGGTAAACAAAACAACCATGTTAACTTCTTGCTAATTGTCAGTAAGCATAAGGAAACTCATTAGCTCGGTTGCTGAGGGGAAGAGTTAATAAGTTCATGCTCCATTTTTAGGAGCAGTAATTGTACTTTGTACTCGCATTTCATGACTTTCAGTAAAACATCTTTAAGCGGTTAAAACTCGGAGGAGGTGAAACAAAAACTGGATGTTGCAAGGCAGCTAATAAGCTTTTTAGATGTCTACATTTATGACGTTAGAGCTTCAAGCATCAGTACCGTACACGAGCAAATCAGCTTTTTGTGATGATTCTATGGGGATTAATTGACTTTGCGAGCCAAATGTTGGCGCTTTAAATGAGGATGTGACCAGGCCTACTGGAGGAGAAAAGGTTAATTAACAATCTGACCGTTAGTCTGTAGATACATTTGATGTTAAGGAATATATATATATATATATATATATATAATGCTTGTTCTGTTCTCTCCTTTTCTAAAAACCTCTTTGGTACATTCCATTACCCAATGAAACGTGAGTGGCGCTGAAATGTAATTAAAGAGCTTAAAAAAAAGAATTATATTAATAAAAAAAAAAAAAAGGATAAGAAATGTAAGTACCTGAGTTTTTGGTTTTTTTTTATAAATGAAATCATGCTAGAAACTGAGGTGAGGGATAGAAAAAAAAGGGGGGTGGGGCTAAAATGTAGTTGGCAGAGAAATAGAGACTTTTTGTTCAAAGACTCGGCTCCTCTCAACATTACATTCAGTTACATCAGCCACACCTTGTTTTTCCTTTCTTAATTCTGCCATCGCCCACTCTGATCTGAAATAAAACGGGGGAGAAATGCAGCAATCAACGAGCGTTTCTCCACCTCACTTTAGAAGTGTAAGTATTGTGGAAACCCTTTAGGCTAACACACACGCACACACACGCACACACACGCACACACGCACACACGCACTGTTTTGATCTCCACTGGACTTCTTCCACAAGACTAAAGCCGGCCACTCGTCTTTGTAGCACCAGCTGATAAGTCTCGTTAAGGCCAGCTCGTTTAGGAGAGGGCCGTCTCCATGGCAACAGCTGGGGGACATCACTGTCTTTTTGTGCTACGTCCTTTGGAACAGGACGTCTTTTGTCAGTAGTAGGACGTGAGTGTTTTTGGTTTGAAAAAAGTTGGTCAAGCAGCATGGCGTTGTTGCTCTGTTTAGAGTCTAGAGGATCATCTCCGGTGTTTGATCTCTCAGAGCTTTTCAGAGTGAAAGCTAAAACGGACATACTTCCACGCATCTCATTAGCAGCATGTCTTCATTAGTAAAACTTGTCATCGATGCGGAAGTGCGGCCTGGTGACATCATCTGGGTTGAGGAAGACGGATATGGATTTCCCAGGGTTCTCGGTGACCAGCTGCTGCAGCCGCTGTGCCAGCTTGTCCTCTGAAGGCGAGATGATGCCGTTGGCTGGGTGGTGCCCCGGGGATCCGTGGCCGTTGGTGCTAGCCGTCAGCTCCTTCTTAAGATGGCCCGCCTGCTGCGCCTGGTCCAGGGCCGCGCGCAGGTGCTCGCTGGGATCCGAGCGCACGTGGGCGAGTTTCCTGGCGACTAGCAGCGCCTGGCTGTCCGTCAGGTGCTCCAACATGTTACACTGCGGCAGGAAGTAGTTTGGGCAGTTTTTACCCAGAATGCAGTGCGCCAAGTCGTCCAAGAGACCCAGGAGGAGGCGGCCGGGGGTGTCGGGGTCGGGGCAGGACAAGTAGGCGGCGGGGAGTCGGTCGCAGGCCCAGAAGAGAAGAGTGCGCAGGTGGTAGAGGCTGAGGCCTGTGCGGGGTCGGGCCAGGATACGAGACAGCACGGCTTTGGCCGCCTGGAAAGCCTGAGCCATGGGGTAGGGGATGCACTTCTTTAACTGGACCTGGTTATAAGATAATAAAATATGAAAGGAGTGACTTAATGTGAATATTCAAGAGGTACATTAAAAATGGCTGAGAAACAAAGAAAGAAAGACAGATTGATATTGATTCTCTGTTCAACATGATACAAGCTGACATCAGACATGGCACCACACATACAGTGTACATTTTCAACCCCCCTCACCTCGCTGCGTGAGAACGCCAGTCTCCACTCCCTGTCAGGCCGACCACCCAGCGGGGAGCAGCAGGGCAGCAGATAGAAGCCAGATATGGCCTCCTCTTCTGTGATTTTACCGTCCCAGAAGTGGTTGGCGGTCAGCCAGCCTTGGGCTACAGCGGGCCAGCCCCGGAATGACACCACAGGCAGCAGGTCGTACAGCACCCTGCTGGAGCCCGCCTGCAGGGGGGGGGGGGGATATTAGAACAGCAGCTACTCGTGTCTTTCATTTCTGCTCCTATATAAATAATTATAATTTTTGCAGAGGGATTTCTTAAAAGTTATTTCAGAATCTGACTTCATCTGCTCTAATTGGTTTCATGCAAAGTAAGTGCTTTATAATTTAGCAACCTTAAGGCATCCTCATGAGATTCTCACTACTTGTACTATAGAGCAACGTCGTCTACTTGTCATTTCAGCACAGTAACTGTTGCTATCTGTACCTGGAGGATGATAGTGGTGAGAGGCCCGTTCCTCTCCAGCCGGTCCGGGATGGGGATGCCTCTCTGGGGGCTGCGTCTCAGCTCGTCCACAGCCTCACTCACCACCCCCCAGAACCAGTCTGTCACCAGAGAGGGAGAGAAGTAGCAGCCATCCAGAGACTGAGGAGAGCCCAGGGAGGGGATGGAGCCTTTACCTGAGAAAGGACGAGAGTGGAGGGGGAGGAATGAAAGCACACCAGATTTACCAAACTCAAAAATAAAATAAAATGTAATAATATGTAAACAAGAGATTACACTCTCATCATCCAGCGTGTAGAGCTTGATGGGGTCTCGGAGGGATGTTGTTGCACCTTTCTTTCTACACTTGACCCGGTTGACTATGTAGCTTAGTTCAATATTAAGTATCTAGACTGGTGGCTGTGTACAGACAAACTTAGTCCACAGAAAATCTAAATAATAATTATCTTTAACAGCTCAGATTCAGACTTAAAAGCAGAATATGCGTTTGAGCACCAGCATGAAACCAAAACAACTTGCGCTGCATTGTTGTGTTAGCATGCTAATGATCTTTATTATGCTCGTATCTTCACACTGCATGTAAATTTACCTGAAATGAGTGTGATCTAGAAACACAGTTAAGCAGTGAGTACAGTATGTTATTCTTCTTTTCTCTAGTCCCTCAATTAAACAACTTTTATACACGAGGGGAGGAGTCAGCCGGCCGTCCCGAAGATGTAAACAAACTGAAGATAGGACTCTGAAAACTCTGAAAACATCACAGACAGTGGGACTCGGGTGTTACACCCATTGTAGACAGTCATGACTCACAGAGTTATTTTCAGAGGAGATACTTGATTTATATTATATTTAAGTCTGAAAAATCACATATTAAGCATTTAAAGCCAAGCTCACTAAAGTAGTAACACACCACACATCAATTTCTCCTTAACAAAATATAAAATGTATATTTCTCAGTGTTTTGGTTGTAGATTATCCCTTTTTTTCCAAAAACAGTATGACAGGATGACAACAGTCCTTTCGGCTTTAGGTTTTTTTGCTCACATGCTTGATCTCAAGAATGCCAATGCTGTCACCTCATTTTTGTCCTATTATTGTGACCTAGATATCTCAGGAGCATATGGTAGAAAATTCTTCAATTCTCTGTTGGAATCAAAAAGGAAATGGTAAATGGACTTCAACTTGTATAGCACTTTTTGTCTTCTGACTACTCAAGGCGCTTTTACACCACAGGTCACACCTACACATTCACTGATGGTAGATATTAAGTGTCCTAGTATAAACTAATCCCATTCATACACATTCACACGCCGACACCGAAGCAGTGAGAGCAACTTGGGGTTAAGTGTCTTGCTAAAGGACACATCAGACATGTAGCTGCAGTAGCTGGAGATCGAAACCCCAAACCTTTCTTTTGAGAGAAGACAGACTCTACCACTGAGCCACCCCAGAAACACTTTGTCATTAGATCTATCACTCATTGAAGTGTTTCCATGTTTCCGGGCCAAACTGTTACTGATTCTGACTCATCTAATTAGAGGACTTTCTCTACAGTTATCTCTAGGTTTCTGATTTGTAAATCTAACATGTTCTGTGAGGTGTTTATGTCATGTCTGTGTTTCTTAGTTTTTATGATTTCCCGTCAAGGCTCTGAAACACCGAGCAGACGACAAAGAACTAGTGGCGATGAAGGCCGTCTGTGTTTGTCTTGGCCAACAAGTTGCACTTGAACATACCACAAAGACTACAGCCATCGGCCAACCACCACGTACGATCTGCGTATGGCTGAGAGGAAGTAACTCTCCATGCCAGCAGGCGGAGGTAGACTGTAATCATCATTCAGAAAAAGGGGAAACCGGAAAAGGACGAGGAGGAATGCGGATAAAAATAAACATTGTTATGATACAACAACAGCCAATCAGAGAGATTCCTCTCACCAATTGCGACGACCAACGACAATTCAACACGCTGACAGGTAGCAACTGAGCCGGACACACCGCAAAAACTAGGGCGACGTTCAGCCACCAACGGTCGACGATCTCCTTGGTGTGTCAGGGCCTTCAGTCTTTGTACCTTATTTATTGTAATGTTTTCTCCTCAAGTTAAACGTACTAGAATTTGTTCTACTTTACGTGTTTGGATTTAGGCCTTGATACTATTTTATCAGAGTTGGATTTTGTAGCAGAAATCTTGAACTTATTCCAGTGGTCTGCTATTGCAACATAAAAAAAAACATTCAACACAGTAATTAACCAATCAGAACTTAATCTCTCAGCTCTGTTATATAATAAATGATGGTGTGACGCAGGGTCAAGGTTGAAGGTATTAACTAGTAGACTCTATCTAACCAATAAGCTGCAGTGTATATGGCCACGTACATTCTCTCAACTAATCCTGACTCTATCAGCCCATCCTGCCATAACAAACACAGAAGCAAAAGATACCATGAGCAATGTTGTAATACCACCAGAGAAAGTGGCAAATCTATGACCCAAAGTGTTGAAAATTAAAGCGATTCATATCCATAAATGTCACTAACTTCCCTCATCTCTGGAGTTCTACACTCACAATGTTTGTCAGATTGATATCTCAGTGTAAACTTTTCCATTATGAAGTGAAACTCATAAATGCTTGAGTGTGTTTTTTTTCCTGGGGTGGCACTTTGGAGTCTACCTTTCTATGGAGAGTTATATAGAACTGGGCCTGGGCTGCAGCTTTGCCGGGGCAGAAATTGCATCACAACATCATGCATCAAATTATCTCAGCCAAACATGAAGAAAATTCAATCAGCTTGCATTCCTTCTAGTTTGCACTGCTTCGAGGCTTTTTATTGTTTTCTATTCCACTCCTCTCAACCTCTCCACTAATCTTTTAGGTTTTCTTTTCCAGAATATTGCTGCTGCTTTTCTGTCTTCTCCTGCTTCATGCATTCACCTCTTTGTGCCTCCTTTACCACTTCCTCATCACACATTTCTATTTCCCTGTTCTCCTTTGATCTTGCAATGACGATACTACTTTTTCTGCTCACCCATTCCGCCCTCCTCCTCCTCCTCATCTTCCTCATGGATAAGTCCATTCTCCTCCTGGCAGCAGATGCTCCAGCGGGACAGGACGTTGGAGTCGCAGAGGCGGAGGCTGAGCCAGGAGTGGCACGGTGGGGAGTGCCTCATGTCCAGGGTGACGGGCTGGTTGCGGTCGTGGAGCTTGAGGGCGGGAACCAGCAGGGTGAAGTCCAAGTCGAAGTCGGCCCCTCTGGCGTAGTCCCCCAGGTCCTCTGGGTTCAGGTCCAAGACTCCCTCCCTGGCTCCACCTGACAGCAGCAGGTACTCGTTAGCCACCGGAAGGCGCTGATCTACCTTCTGGACTAAGCCTGGATAGGATGAGGGTTGGGGGCGGGGGGGGAGACAAAAGTCCATCATGCTCGGCAACATTTTAACCCACAGGAGTTTGTAAAGTGTGGAAAATGAATTTCCCCGTTCAGACCTGATGCAAGGACTTAAAAAAAGGTTTTGAGAAGTGTTCTCACACAAATACACAAACACATTAAAATGCATTTTATATTCAGATGCACGGACAAACTGGTGGTCTGGTGCACACGCAGGGACAGGAAGCAGCAGGTCCACAAGCGAGCGAGCGAGTCGGGGAAAACGTCCGGCTTATTTTGTTTTGAGAGGTTCTGCATATATTTAGGAGTCAGCGCTGCGGTAATATTGACACAAGAAGAGGTGTGAAATTAACAAACCACCTCTGTAACCACTGGGCAACAAATTTATGATAATCTGAGAGGCTCGCCCCCACATGTGTACTCAGCAAAGCCTTAATTTCAACCTCCATATACAAGGCCATCTACATAACAAACACAAAGCATCCTCAAAATGACTGACAGAGGGATTTCCACAGAGTGCCTGTGGCTGGTCAGGAGGAAGGGGGGTACATCTGTCTTGAAAATGGAATACATAAACCTATTTCTTGTAAGATGTGTCTGTTTCATAGACTGTATAAAACATGGACGTCAGTCACCCATTCTTTTCTAAAGAGGTGTTATCAAGCCCAACCATGGCAACCACCCCATTGAAAATATCTCTACCTGCATTCAATCAATCTAGAAACAGGAAGATAGGTTGATCTCCAACACGCCCACCTGTCAGTCAACCCAGACACACCCAAAATTATGTAAATGATGGCATAACTCTTAGCCTTCATATAATTAAAATGGATTAGTTGTCAAATACATTAGCCCTCTGATGATTTTAACAACTAAAGAAATGAGCCGTATAGATCAAAAAAATGCTCTTGAACCAGGTTGTAAACATCCAATCGTGATTGGAGTCAGACTCAAATTGACACAAGTGCAGTTTTTTGCTATTTCCGCATTGGTCTGCTATGATGTCTCCCTTCATCATCAATTCTTCTTTTTTTTAAATCACTTTTGTAAAGTGTGTGGTGGAAGCTTGTTGCAACTGAGCTAATCAATCAAAGCTAACGTGGCACAGAGTGACATCAACAACACTTTAAAGCTAAGAAAGGTTGTGCAACAATCAGTGCTTTTAAAAGAGGGAGGTCTGTCTGATTTTCATCAGAGGTAAGTCAAAGGTATATAGCCAGGGAAGACTGTCAAGTAATTATAATGAATGTCCATTGTTCTCTCAGTAATAAAAGGGAATAAAGGGACAAAATCCATTGATGGAATAACCTGGTCATTCAGTATATTCAGGTAGTCAGCTGACCTCATTCTTGGGGCACATAATGTTGCTGAACCTAGACCTGACCAACCCCAGATCATAGCACTGCCCCCACAGGCTTATACAGTAGGCACTAGGCATGATGGGTGCATCACTTCATCTGCCTCTCTTCTTACCCTGATCACTCTGGAACAGGGTAAATCTTCCTTCTAGTTTTTAATAAGGTGTTGGACAGTTCTTAACCCAATTTTAGTAGTTTCTGCAATCTCCTTAGATGTTTTCTCTGCTTGATGCAAGCCAATGACTTGACTCTTCTTAAACAGACTTAACATCTTTTCCACAACCACATGATGAGTCTTTCAACATAGTAGTTCAAGTCAACTTTATTGTCAATTTCAAAATATGCCAGACATATAGTGGAATCGAAATTTCGTTTGTCTTCGTCCCGCGGTGCAATACAACAAAAATAAGGTAAAATAAGATAAAATAAAATGAGGTAAAAATAAGATAAATAATATTTACAGTAATAAATTCTAAATTGTACAAAAGGTACAAAATGGTAAATAAAATTAAATTAAATTTAAAGAAAAATTGAACTTGTGCAATATGTGCAATGTGCAGTAAACTGATTGTACTTTTGAGATGTTAGCTTCAGAGTTATTAGTCCAGAGTTCTGTAAACTTGTGCAATGTGCCGTAAACTGAGTGTACTTTGAATAGTTAGCTTCAGAGTTATTAGTCCAAAGTTCTTGGTGGCAAACGGGAGGGGGTTTCAACGTCCAGTGTTCGTGGGGGCAGAGGGGAGGGAAGGAAGAGAGGGGAGAGAGTTAAGCTTCCTGGCAGCTTGGTGGAAGAAGCTGTTTCCCAGTCTGGTGGAGCCGGCCCGCAGGCTGCGGTACCGTCTCCCCGATGGCAGGAGGCTGTGTGAGGGGTGGGTGAGGTCACGCACAGGGTGCCGTAGCGGTCCAGAAGAGAGGGGAGTGGGACACCAATAATCCGTTAAGCAGCCTTCACTGTGCGCTGCAGGGTCTTGCGGTTGGCAGCAGTGCAGCTCCCAAGCCACACAGTGATGCAGCTGGTCAGGATGCTCTCGATGGTGCCTCTGTAGAAGGAGCACATGATGGATGGGGGGGCTCGTGCTCTCTTTAGCTTGCAGAGGAAGTAGAGGCGCTGCTGGGACTTCTTGGCCAGTGATGTGGTGTTGGTTGTCCAGGAGAGATCCTCACTGATGTGAACCCCCAGGAACTTGGTGCTGCTCACTCTCTCCACAGCAGCACCGTCAATGGTCAGTGGGGGTTTAGGAGTGGGGACTCTCCGGAAGTCGACAACAACCTCCTTGGTCTTGTCGACGTTCAGGAAGAGGTTGTTGTCTCTGCACCACGTGGCCAGTTGGCTGACCTCCATTCTGTAGTGCGTCTCATCGTTGTTGGAGATGAGACCAACCACTGCTGTGTCGTCCGCGAACTTCACAATGTGGTTGCTGCTGAAGGATGGAGCGCAGTCGTGGGTCAGCAGCGTGAAGAGCAGGGGGCTGAGCACACAACCCTGGGGGGCTCCAGTGTTCATGACGGTGGTTTTTGATGTGCTGCCGCCAACCCGCACTGTCTGAGGCCTCTCGCTGAGGAAGTCCAGCAGCCAGTTGCACAGGGAAGTGCTGAGCCCCAGCTGGTCCAGTTTGCCGATCAGCTGCTGAGGGATGATGGTGTTGAATGCTGAACTGAAGTCTATGAACAGCATTCTGACGTATATGCATCAGTTGGGGTTAAATAACTTGTTGCCAGCTGAAAGATAATCGCCCATGCAGTTATTATCCAATGGGAGGCTCTTATCTATTTGCTTAGTTAAATCCAGGTGGTGACTTTTTTTTTGGACAGGCAGTGTATATTGCAGTGAATAACAAAAAAGTACTTTTTGTACACAAGCAATGCTTTCTCACTCAGCATGTGTACATTTCACCTATCGGATGGGATTTCTAATTGTCATGCTTTGGCACCATTTTTATTTAGTCAGATGAACCAATGATAACCATCAGCTACCCTCAGATTAATTTGTCTAATTATAGTGGTGAAAAAAATCTCTTTGCTGGATGAGAAATAAATATAACACAGGTATTGTGTGGAATATGGAGAAGAGCAGATAGTCATAGAATCTGTGAATTATTTCTTATACGCACCTCTAACGTTGTATTTATTGTGCTTTATATTGTAATCTTAATATTGAACAATGTTATTGTACATCCATTTTCTCATTTCATGAAGGCTTAATGGCCGCAGGTTAATACCTTGGGATCACCCCTGTAAAGTATTTATGTGGAAAATACTGGATTTCTCCTTTTAGACTGTAGATAGAAAAAGACCAAGATTCATTATTTAAGGGATATTTATAGTTCATATCAACTTGGCTCACATTTAGTTAGTTAATTGCAGAGATCTTTGAATGTAGCAATATCACTAAAAGGAAGTCTTTAGACGGTCATCTTATTATATTTTAAGCTCATGCTTCTTCATCATTTCTCTGAGTGCTAAAAGGCATTCCCCACTCTCCTCTCTGAACAGTTTATGTGAGAGAGAAACTGGAGCCTCCAAATCCCCTTACAGCCAGTTAGCTGTGTTGTAAACTTCCCAGGCTCTAGGCCCATGGGAGTCACAGATCTGGAGTCGAGTAAATTATGTTTTTCCAGCTTTAAAGAGCAACGGAGAAAAGCTTGATCCAACGGTCAAACCTGCGCTGGTTTTAGCGGGGCTGAGTGTGAGCCACAGCCACTATAGGTCAAAAGGTAAAGCACTGACACTTAAAAACCCCTTTTGCAGTGGACAGATTGTGAGAGCTTGAGCTCAAGTGTTTATCCCCTGCAGGGCGGTAAAGTGGTTGCAGAAAGCTGAAACCCGGGCATCGGAGCCAGCCGGCAGGCCATGGCTGGGGGCGCAAAGCTGCTAACATGATTCCACTCATCCAATTACATGGGCACACAACCTTGATGGCATGTTTTCATGTGGGGGCATGGAGTGTGTACTCTGAGGTGTGTTAGGAGATTGAGTCAAAAGCACCAATGTGGGATTGAATGAAAAAGCCAATGATGGTCTCAGAGTGGCATCAGCGGAAAATATTGAAGATGCTAATGGATAGTTTGACTGTTTAACTTGTGAGGAGTACTTAAAGCATCCATGGGTTTTTTTGTGCTATTAATAAATCCAACTGTGACTGGGAAGTCAATACCTTTGCCAGAAAAGCATCCATGTTTTTATTGACATAGAAAAAAAGGTTGGAAATAAAACGGGGAAAGGTAGAGTAGGAGTCAAAAGGTTCCAGAGAAGCCTGTTTTTGGAGACCACTTCTTAAAAAAAGAAAAATTAAGTGTATGAAAGCACACCGTTAGATTAAGAGATTAGCCACACCACATCCATCTCCTGCTCACACTACAGCAGCTCAGCCTTTTATCCTGAGTGCTAAATCCTTTTCAGAATCTTCGTTCCTCGAAAGTCTCCGATGACGTCTGCTGGAGTGTCTGGTGGCATTCAACATCAAAAACACAGCGACTGATTCACTTTTGTCCAAAAGCGCACTTCAGGTAGCATTCAATTATTACATGTGCTCACAGCAATACTAAGTTTACACAGCAGTGAGTGGTTTCATCTCTCGGGCGGCCCAGAGGCTATGCTTACCTTCTGGTTGGTGCAGAATTGGCTGGTTGACTCCAAAAAAAATGAATATTTACCCTGCTGTGATTGTTTTTAAAACGCTGAAAACCAACACATTTCAATCTGAATTCATGGCTGCCAACGTTTAACTGTACTGTTCTCACAATTTTCCATCTAACGAGCCAGTAATAGACAACACTGGGGTTTAGGGACGGGAATGGCAGAGCTGTTCACAACACAATACTTGTGGTCCAGTTGAGTTAACTAATATATATAAGTTGATCTTATAATGATATGTCATGATATCAAATTAAATGGATGGATTTATTGACTGAAGTTTGGTGTCAGTTTCCCCCCTTGTCACGCTTCATCCTTTCACTTCAATTCACCACTTCAAGTCAGACATTATCCCACCGTTCTTTTTCTTTTATCATTCAATGGTTTCTTCTTCGACGAGCGCAGCACAAACTAGTATCTCCATTTCAATGGGTGTTCCTGCTAAAAGTGATTTTAAAATGATGTGTCGCTTCTCTTATGTCCAGAATGTTTAAAATAAGCCGGCTGTGGTGATGACTCATGGTCAAAGCGGCGGCTGAAAGTGCTGTATCATTGAAAATCACCAACTGCAGTGGGCTAAAGTGGAGTAAATGTTTTATTTTCCCTTAGTTCTTCCCTAAGTTCTTCACAATTGGGGCGCTAGTGGTGCAGTGGTTAGTGTGCATGCCCCATGTATGGAGGCTGTAGTCCTCCAAGCGGGCAGCCCAGGTTCAAATCCAACCTGTGGCTCCTTTCCTGCATCAGTGGCTGTGGCTCAGTTGGTAGAGTCGTCGCCTTAGTCGTCGGATTAGTTACTTCTGATGGATGATACTACATAGTGATCACTACCATCAGTGTGTGAAAGGGTGTGAATGGGTGGGTGTGACCTGTGGTGTAAAAGCGCTTTGAGTAGTCGGAAGACTAGAAAAGCGCTATATAAGCTCAAGTCCAAGCTCATGTCATTCCACTCTCTCTCTCCTTGATTTCTGACTCTATCCACTGTCCTATCTCTACAATAAAGGCACAAAAAGCCCAAAAATAAATCTTAAACAAAGAAAAAAGTTCTTCACAATTAAAGTCCCCAGTTTTGTCTTTGGAATGCTTTTATTGTGGGAAAAAAAATAACAGGAATTTAGCTGTTTTCAGCAGTAGCAACCTAACACATCTGACTCAGGGAAGAAATTAAACTTCAAACCACATATACTCAGTTCAAAGCTTGGACTGTAAATAAACATGGACAAAGCCTGAGTGACGTCACCCGTCTTACTGCAGGGGGTTTGGAAGCCCATCAATGAACAAGTTTCTGCTCCATCAGTATCCAAGATAGTCAACATGACGCAAATAAAATTACTACAGGAAGAAAACTCATCACCAAAGTAATGGCCACATGACTTTTAAAACATAAATTCTAATAGGCTGGAAGGAGGGAGAAATATGGGGCAAAACACTGAACGTGCAGATCAGAGTAAAGAGGGAGAAAAAGACGGTTTCAGAAGAGGGAACGCCATCTGACGCCAGCTAAAGGGCGACGTAGGATGTGACTCGTCTGATTTGTTTGGCTTTATCTGCCGCTGATAAATTGGGTCAAATAGCTAAGGGAGGAAAGGAGTGATGAAAAAAGAGAATAAAGAGCATCTTATCTGCTTCAGTTAGAGAGAGAGGAACGCAGAGGGGAAAAAAAAAACTGTATCAATTAGCAAAACTCTTTCAATCTCCACGCTGGCTGGGGAGAAGTTTGGGGATGGTCCAATCGACTTCTTAATCCAAACTCTCAAATCAACAGTCGCACACTGCTTTACTGGGCATCTGCCAGCCAGCACGCACACGCGCATGGACACACACATTGACACAATCCCACATACATGCCTGTAGACACTCACATTCTGAGAATAGAGCTGGAATGGAGACGGCCTAGGCTTGTTTCACAGCCACGGATTAAAACCTAATCCTGTAAGAAATGTCTTTGAATTTAGATTTCCATTATAGGAGGAATTTTTTTAACAGGGCTATTTTCAGACTAGACCCAGTTCCAAGTCCTTGAATCTACTATTTGATTGCTATTGGTTACTCCCTCAGTTTCAGCGTGTGGTAATAGTGGTGGCCTGCCTACCTACTTACCTGCAAAGCATGTTGTGACACACTTCTCAAAGCCCTGGAGGCCAGTCTTTACTCTGCACATGTATGCAAAAAAACAACAAACGTTGACACATACAACTCTGTTATATCCCAAGGATAGTATTCCACTTTGAAATGACTTTGTCTGAGGTCTGCATATGCCATATAAGAAGTACAGGTATATTTAAGGGAGGGGTCATTATATTTTAATATTATAATAGTTGCTAATTTATATTAAAAACAAGTATAAGAAGTTTGAATGTGACTGAGCTCATCTTAAAATATATTCCAGCTCCTGGTTGTAATGCTGTACTCCTACCAGATGGTGGCTGTAGCGTGTGTGAAAGCTGTTTGCTGACAGTTATCACAAAAGAAGAAGAAAGCATTAGTTTCAGGTGACACAACTGTAGAGATGTAAATAAACTAATTTAGCATCTCTTAATTAAAGATCCATTCTTAAATTAAAATTAACAAATTACTATGCTAAAAAGGTTAGCATGCTAATGGAAATTTCTATTCTGTGTTAGCATCACGCTAAAAAACTAAGATGTACCATCTATAAGACATAATGCTCCCAGTAAAGAATAATGCAACTCCCACCACTAGTCTATAATTATGCAGCGCAGTAAGAAGATCGATGTTTCATAATGTGGATTGTTTATTTTTGTATCACTTCAGTCTGTTATCAGCTGCTGTTTGTGTGTTAGTGTGTGTTAATTTGTTTGTTGTATGTGCTTGTTGGAATAATTGCGGTTTCCTTGAAAAGAACATCCCTAGAATATTTTTCAGGATTCCCCCCGAAACAATAGAGGAAAAAAAAAATACATAGATCTATCTTCTGTGAATTCTATAGTATACTGTACTGTATATACTTACATCTATATAAATGTTGTTCAATTGGACCACTAATAAAGCAATTTGCTACAAACTGAGCCAATAACTGAGTTTTTTTTTAATTAAGATTTGTTTTAAGATGTTTAAAAGTTGTAAGGCATTATATTTATTTTCACTTGTTTAAAAAAAAAAAGTAACTAGGAGAGTAACGTCTTCTGTTATTTGAACTTAATATTTCTAGTTTAATAAATTCTTCACTGAGTTTTTTGGTTTCATTTCCTGTTTTTGAGAGCAGACTTCAAGCTGATGAGTTGCTGCTTTTCAACATATTTACCAGTTAAATATTCATAAAATGAAATCTAAAATAACCTCCACACATCATAAAACATCTGATTTCTTGTTTTCCCTTCCAGCATCCAGCCTCAGTCAAATGAGAAACCAAACTTTGAAGGTTAAAAATCATGTGGCTGTTGCAATCAAGAAGCAATCACGCTGTTGCTGGAGTCTTTGAAATGACCTGCTCTGGGAGATGAGGCTGGCAGGGGGGGGGGAATCTGATATCTGATTTTGACGTCAATAAATCATCACAACTTTAATCCAGGGAGATAACTTTGATTGCCATAAACAAACAGGAGGAGGATCTGCTGCTGTTGCCGACCTTTACACTGAAATCCACTTTGAGAAATGTTCGGAAACTCCACTGACTTCAAAAAATAGATTTTCCTGTGAAAATACTACAATTGTCAATATTCTAACTCTTAAAGTATATATACTGTATAGTAGGGACGTGCATTACGAGGAAAATTCATATTGGAAAGTCACTGGCAATAATTCCAGTAAAATTCTGCTGTCTGCAATGAAACACGGTCTTTTTCTTTTGTTATTTAATGGAGGTTAGCAAACAGCTTTCAGAGGTGCTACAGACATTGTCTGACGGTAGTATCAAATCATAACAAGCGCTGAAAAGAAAGAAAAAGGGGGGGGACGCAATTAATAACTATTCAAATACTCAAAATTTTCACGATCTATCCCAAGTGAGAGCCACAGATGGTACAAGCTTAAGCC
Source organism: Labrus bergylta (assembly GCF_963930695.1). NCBI lineage: Eukaryota > Metazoa > Chordata > Actinopteri > Labriformes > Labridae > Labrus > Labrus bergylta. The sequence continues at coordinate 20,415,358 of NC_089216.1, forward strand.
AAAAAGTAAGTTGAGGACAAGCAACAACTCTTCTACTGTGACAAAGATAAATGTGGGAAATGTGGCCCAAACTTTGAGAAAAAAGCCAATCAATATACGAGGGAAGCCCTGGCCCCGCCTCCAAATATGAAAATAATAAATCATGAAAATGGCATGGCGATGCAGTGGTTAGCGCCTCACAGTGAGGAGGTTCCTGGTTCAAATCCCAGTAGGACAGGAACATGGGTGGTTTCTCTCCAGGTACTCCGGCTTCCTCCCACAGTCCAAAGACATGCTCGTTGGGTTAATTGGTGACTCTAAATTTCCTGTAGGTGTGAATGTGAGTGTGGCTGGCTGTCTGTCTCTACATGTCAGCCCTGTGATTGGCTGGTGAACAGTCCAGGGTGTAACCCCGCCTCTCGCCCAATGACAGCTGGGATTAGCTCCAGACCCCTACAGCCCCAAACGGGAAAAGCAGTAAAGATAATGAATGGATGGATGAAAATGGCCTTATTTGAAAAAATATATATTTATGATGATTTCAAACCAATACATCATTTATTCAATGTTTTTTTTGCCATCTGTCTTGAGAGTCTATGTAATATCACAGTGAGGTAGGGAAAAGCCTTTTTAACTCTACCACATCAACACAGCACCGCCTCTCATATTAAAGAGGTGATCAGCTCAGGCTGTGCATTGCTTTGATACTCAATTTGGTTTCTCAGCATTTTATTTTACATTCATAAGAAAGAAAAGTTGTACTTTCCTGAAAAGGAAGCGATTGACATTCTACCACAGACCTTTACTGAATACACATACTTTACCCTCTAGGGATCATTCAGACATGCCTGCTTTTCAAAATAAAGCTGCAGAGTGACACTGCTGAGAAACCCCCCTGCAGCAATGGCGGCGGCATCATGGGAAACACGTCTTTTTTCATCACAGATAGATAGGAGGTGTGTGGCAGAATATTTTCACTGCGATCTAAGTTTGATGGATTTCAAAAATAGCTCTGTAAAGCTCTCTGGAAAATGGGGTTCCTCTAAATAAGCCCAAGACTTCTAGATGCTGCTGCTGTAGCTGGAGAGAGACGGGCAGGTCTCACATAGAGATCTCATCTTAAAATGTGGCTAAGAAGAAAGAAGTATTTAATGCACAACTAGAGATCATTTACTTGCGTTTATTTTTAACTATGTTTATCTCAAGGTGAAAAAAGACCCTGCTAACCAGTCAACAAACTCATTTCTACATTATGTTTAAGCACCAGAACAGTAACTCTTCAGAAAGAGTCCAGATAAACACATTTAAGGGTAGAGGTTAAATGGTTTATGGGCATAACATAATTGACACGTCGTCTGTTGACTTTAACTTAAGGAGTGAGTAAGCTTGAAAATGTAAAAAGGCGCAACATCTTTCTAAGTACATTTATCTAAAAAATGTCTGAATTTTGCCCAAATTATGCTCACAACAAGAGAAGAACAAACTGTGCTGGGGTTAATTTGCCTTTAAAAACACATTTTGCTTCAGAAAGTTGAAAGTTAACGTAACTTTGACTACATTATTTGCTTCTTCATTTTCAAGTCAGACTGTAAACAAAAGCATCACATAGAAAAGTAGTTTTTTTTTACTTGAAGTTCTTTAACGCAAATTGTTTCTTATGTAACAGAAATCAGTTATGTCTAACACCTCATTAAACTCTCAGCATTAAAGAAAAAGAGTTTACCTTAAGTTTAATAAAATATATTCATATTGACTGCATCAGAAATTATTAAATGGTTCAAATATAAAAAACACCAGGGAGCCATTAGCCTAGCTCAGATCTATTCAACTTGGGGGTGAGGGGCCAACTCCAGCCTGTAGATGAAATCAGACTGTCCCGAGGATCAGTTCTATTTACAATTAAAGAATAAATAACTGATAAACAGAGGGGAACAGCGTTACCTGCATGTCATCTCCAACTCTCCCTCCAAACATTTCCTGTCCCTCTTCAGCTGTCCTATCTATGAAAGACAAATGTATATACAAACACAAACACCTGAGAAACAGGGTTTGTCTGGTAATCAGAGGAAGACAGAATCATTATTTCGTCTGTAAATACCTCTGAGAGACAAACACCTGAGACAGTCTGGGACGTGGTGTTGTCTGTGTCAAGATGATTTTCAAAAAAAGGATGTTGAACTCCCCTACCTCCATGTGACCTTTCTGTTATGTTCAACAATAAAACTGTAATCCAGCAGAGCACACCATAATAATATTCTTAAGGCAGCCTCATCCCAAAAGCAGACATTCAGTCTCTTTGATACAAATGACTCCTGACTGCTTTAGTCCTCACCAGATGTTATCTGTGCTGTTCGAGCAGCACTTCTTGCAGCCTCGTCTTGCACATTAATAGCAGGATTAATCCCAGACAACCCGGAACACTGAAAAAGGGGAGCCGTTCTGCCTGCTTGCTGTTTATGAATTCATATCAAGGAAGGAGATTAGCTGAAAAATGGGCTTTTTTTTCAGAGGAGAGGAATGTGGAGGAGCCTGGAGTTTCATCTGATAGGAGAGGGTTGTCTCAGGCCGCGGAACAAGAGGTGTGCATGATGAGGTAAAAAACACAACAAACACGGCTCAGGGTGTTGACAGAGAGTCTGTCTAAACCACCTGCAGAGGCAGAGGATGCAGGAAGCTGTCAGCGTCTTTCAGCTCTTCACTGCCGCTTTGATGCCTTGCACACTGTGATAGCATATCCCACTAAGTGACAGGCAATTATCACTGAAAGGTGAGCGCATCAGTGCAGGTTTTCTTTCTGATTTCAGAGCAGCACTGTAGCCTAGTCTTTTAAGAAAACACTGCTGAACTGATCCTAAACTCTAAAGAACCGGAATGTGAAAAATACTACACAGAAATCAATCAAGGATAAATGATTGAGTAATTACCTCACTAGCTTACATTTGGGCCCAGTCCCAATTAAAGGAGAAACACAATTTCAATTTTAAATGCTATATTTGACAATTTGAAATGCAAAGACGGATTGGCTTCTCTCCCAATGCTTTTTTATCAACACCATGGGTATTCAATATAGTGAGTCTAAGGGACTCACGGGTGGTGATTTGAGTAGGTCCCTATAAGATACTTAATAAGTCTCCAGTGTTGTTTTTGTTTCTAATTGTAAACTTGTGTTTTATGATGGTTTGCTACGATTAGAGATGCAACGATCCACCTTTTTACAAACAGGAAGCAGCAAGAACTGAAAGATCAAATATTTTAAAGGTTGCATATAAATCTTTTAAACAAGGGTCTATAAGTCTCAGATATCCCCAAACCATGTGTGTGAAGTTTCTTCTTAAAATCTATTCTGATCCTGTATTTGATCATGCCTATTAATCCCTCTATTTCAGCCCTGCTCAGAACAGGCTGTTTCTGTGTCTGTAGCTTTAAATATGTAAATGAGCTGTGTCTGACCACGCCCCCTCTCTGGAAGGGCTTGGGGGGAAAAAATACTACGAATCTGGCAGGAGAAACTCCAGGTGAAGTCTGAGAGAATGCCCTCACATATACAGCTCCTCCTGCAACTATCAGGAGTTTTGTAGGATTTTTCTGCAGGTCTGAAAGCCCTTTAGGATTTCCAAAACGTTCACACTCCTAGAAAATGTGCACTATTTTAAGCAACCAAGGAACAAGAGGAGCAAGTGAACCTGAAAATCTAAAAGATGCAAAAAATTTTAGGGTACAGAGTGAATGTGCTCGCTGCATCTCTTTCTCTAACACACACACACACACACACACACACACACACACACACACACACACACACACACACACACACACACACACACACACACACACACACACACACACACACACACACACACACACACACACACACACACACACACACACACACACACACACACACACACACACACACACACACACACACACACACACACAGACACTCACTGAGGCTGATTTCATACCTGAATTTTTCATCGAGTCTTAGTCACTGTTTTCATTAGCGCATCGAGCACTTGAGAAAGTTTCTATCTTAGTTGAGCAAGTTCTCAGAAATTTCACCTACGGTAAATTCTAAGAAATGTAAAAGGGAGATATCTTGTCGGTTCCGGGGCCATTTATTAGATAACAGAAAGGCGTCAGGCATTGCGTGACAAGCTGCTGAGGCAAACATTCGGTTTAATTTTTTTTTTTTTTGTGCAAATCAAACAGCTACAGCCTGCACATAAGATTCTGTTATCGTTCGACTGCACCAACCTCTCCGCCTCTGGATATTTGAAGTGTGACTCTGCAAGAGCAGAAATCAAGATGTCAGCCTCGCTTATTAAAAGCAGCACAGCAGATAATAAGTCATGTAATGCCAAACACTTCTAGTGAACATGCCACATATTTTAAGTGATAATTACTCAAATACATTGAGAGAGAATAACAGAAGGATGTCTGGGTGTGTGACCAAATCGAGCCAAAGGACATCGTATTGGTTTTGAATAACAGCCACTTTTCGGCACAGAGGATTGATGAACCGATTGTGAACTGTGGAAGAATATTAACAACTCGTTCATTTTCAGTGATGTGCCATGATTCTTACAGTTAAGAAAAAAAAGGTGTCAGTGAACAACAATGACCCATATTAGTGGCAGCAAAAACGCATCTCATCTGTGCCGCTTGGCAGGGGTGCAACTGAACAGAAAACGAAGCCCAAACAAGTCAAACCCAGATATGTCATGCAGTGCCGCAGGCGTCAAATCCTGTCAAATCCAAAATGCTATTAACTAAGAATTATTCAGCCAGAGTGGCCTTGTGGGAAAGTCATCCCAAGCATGCATTAAAAAACTACAACAGAAGTGTTGAAGCATCAGAGCGGGGACATGCAATGATCCAACAAGTCGCAGCAGTGATATCGGCATCCAGCTGTGAGTCAGTCATCTGTATGTCAGATCAGTGTTAATATGTCGGGGTGAGAGACTGCTTAAGCACCACATGGACCCAGCGGCTACAATTAATAACAGCTTTCCCAGAGGGGACGTAGATGAAACTGTCATGGTTCAGAATTTAACTAGATGAGATTTCTTATTGGGACCTCCAATTTAAACAATCCAATTGAATCAAAGTTGGTGCAGCCTTTGAAAGTAACAAAATGTAAAAGTAGAAAGATAAGAGTGAGATACATATATCCTAAGTGTCCATCACACAGAGGAAGTCCACTGCTTCATTCTGACTAAAGCTGGGTACACACTACAAGGTAATCGGGCCGATTTTGGGCCCTGATCCCCGTTACAAAGCAATGCACTAGTGTTCCAACTCTTTGTTTATATATTGTAAAAAGTTCCATATTGCATTGGTTTTGTAAAGCAATGTAAGTCATGTGTTATTATTTAGAAGTGGGTATACCCTATGGGGACTGAAAAATAAGTGGGTATACTCTGGATACCTGCGTACATATACCCTGCACTACACCACTGGTATTAAAAGATCAAATGCTAAATTCTCATAACACCATCTGGCAGGTTCTGTAATTGCACTACAGCGAATGTGTTCCACTTCTTTTCTCTGAAGATGTCGACTGAATTCTTACACAGAACCAAGCTGCAACCTCTGGTCTTAAAAAAATTAAGCCAATGCGGAAGTGCAAAATCCTGCAGAACGTTGAGTGTGCGATTGAGGCTGGGTCCAGGAACGCTGGAAGTCACAGACACACCATAGCCAAAATTTCCAGTTTTTACAGCAGAAATAAACATGTTCACAGCCTGGTACAAAAAAACGTAATAGGTCTGATTAGTAATTGCTTACAAAACAGCGACAAAAACGTACCTAAACTCTATAATCCAGGTCTACACTCCCTCCCTCCCACTACGCTCTGCCAATGAAAGGCGTCTGATCCAACCTTCACAACAGGGTCCTAAGTCTCTGACTAGACTCTTCTCCTCTGTCGCCCCCCGGTGGTGGAATGAACTTCCAAAATCCATTCGATCTGCAGAGTCCCTCTGCACCTTTAAGAAAAAGCTAAAGACCCAGCTCTTTCATGAACACCTACTAACTTAATGATGATGGTCTCCATATTATTGATGATGATGATGGTAATGACGATGGTTTTTGTTTGATAACGATGACTTATAAGATGGTTTCTATACTGATTAGAACTCTCAATGCCCTCAATGTTGTGCTTTGCCTCTGGTCACTTCCTGTCAGCACCTGTGTGTCCAATCAGACTCAAAGCTGATCGTTTGCTCTTACTGACATTGTTCCCTTTTTTCTAGATCCTTGCTTGTGTTTTACTTACTCTCTGATGTAAGTCGCTTTGGATAAAAGCGTCTGCTACATGAATTGTAGAATTGAATTGTAGAAAGGCGCTTAGCTGACCTGATTGACAGGTGGGCACGATGTAACGGATTGTCATGAGCCTTAAAACCTGCCTCAGATCCAGCTGTCAGCCTCTCTGACTGAGAGTTAGGCTGAGACAGCATTTCCAACATGGCGACTGCTGCTATCGATCAGCATCCGGAGTCCCTTATCGTAACAGATGGCCGACGTCAATGCAAACAACCAAAGCCTATCCAAACACAATTGGCAAAAATACTACATTCTCTTAAGATCAGTGCAACAATCTTGTCATTTTATGGAAGTTTCAGTTTTAATGACTTTTGGTGGGTCGACGTCACTACAGCTGCAAAAAGAAGAAAGTTTGGAAACATTCAAATTGGCTACGGCTAATGCATTCTTTTTAAACTGCAAACAATCACAGAGAAATCTGGAGACTCCAGTGGGACTGATAAATATGCAGAGACTCTTGCAACATCACTCAGGAAAACAGACAGGCTTTGCTTTGTTTGGTTGTGTTTTTTCATTTTTTATAAAAGCTCAAGGTGAACCTCTGACATCTGCCTCTCCTGACTCAGAAATAAAATAACAACTCAGGTGCTGAACAGCCTTCTCCGTCTAACAGCCTCCACTTATCACGGTTTGAGTGCAAATGTGCATCAAACTAAGTGGCTTAAGTGTGAAGGATGGAGGAAAACAAAAAGGGCTGATGTAAGAAGCCCACCAAGGAAGGCAAGAAGGGGAGTTCATTGTGGGACAAAAAAAAGAATATCTGAGGCAGCGCATGAAGTGTAAAAGACCCACTTATGAGCAGTTCTTTTCAAAATAATAACTCAATTCTTCAAAAACGTTGCATGCAACAGGTTGTTTTTCTCATCTCGCAGATAAAAATGTTAGAATTCTGGGCTGAGGCAGAACATCGCTCATGCCTTTTTAAACTTAGATCAAGAGTTTCTTTTTTTTTTCCACAGACATCAGGGGGATTCTGAACTGTGAACCAAACTCTCTCAAGCTTGCTAACAAACTTTAAGATCTGAAAAGTTGGGTTTGGGGGTATGTCTGGGCCTAGCATCAGATCCTCTGCTTCACCGGCAGAGCGGATTTATTCCTGCCTTCATCAGACTTTTGTTTTTCAACAGTAACATGCAGTGGTCCCAGCCACGCTTGCCTGAAGGCAAACCACAGTGTTTACTCAAACACAGCGTAAATAAGAGCCTCTTCTTGGATCTGTCAGCCTGTGAAGAAACTCACTGGGTGCACTTGTGAGTGTGTGTGTGTGTGCACGCAAGTTAAATCTCCTTTCTTTTTCCCCTCTTCCTGACAGTGTGCAAAGCCCAGTGGGGATCCCTCTACAGCTCAAACTTTATAAAAACCTGGCAAACAGCCACAGCTACTTGTGTTCAGTATCATTGCACAGATCCCTACACACACACACACCTACACAGCTGTGATGAGTCCCAAATCCAGCATGCCGGCATGCTGCAACAAGGCCCCTCTATAAAGAGGATGATATTTGCTTTTCATTCCTCCACGGGGCCTTGAGAGGCATAGAGCTCCTCATGCAGCTACCACCGCGTACTTTACTTTATATTCTTGGAATCCGACACAAACCGTCTCTCTGCGTTCAGAGTGCCAAACTTTTTCTATCTTTTTTTATTATTTCTTCCACGAATCAGAGATGTCACAGCAGGCGGTGAAGAAAAGGGTACGAAAATACCAGCAAACCATAATGGCAGGGGAAGAAGCCCCCGAAACTTAAAGAAAAGGCTGAGATACTCTCAACCAAGAGAGAGAGGAGAGCAAACACAGAGGAGAGCACTAGAACCACAAAAACATCTTTGAGACTGATACTTATTTTTACAGGGGAAAGTACACCGTTTGAGCAGGAGTGAAAATAGGACTTGTCTAACTGGAACCACGCCTCACTTTTGTACCATTTTTACCATAAATTACGCCTTAAAAGTTAAACTCCCGCACACTGTCTAACTTGCAAACAAAGATTTATTGGCAACGTTTCAGCGACGAAGTAGATGTGTGAAGGTTTTTTTTCTAACCATAAATCACCCAAAAGGATTCTATCCAATCAAACAACTACATTTAAGAAAACATTAGTTTAAGGATTACTTTATTATTCAGGGGTTAGAAGGATTACTCACAATAATATACAATACAGTACAATGCAACAATGTACAGGACACATAGATGTGTTAATGAAAATATCACAAAACCACAATTCTGATAGAATTCAGAGAAGACATTTATAAATGGTAAATGGACTTGAGTTTATTTAGCTTTTCGAGTCTTCTGACCGATCAAAGCACTTTTCAGTCCACAGGTCCATTCACACACTGATGGCAGAGGCTGCAAGGTCCATCAGTATTAACTATCGTAGGTCTGTCAGCATCAACTAGTTAATCGTGATGAATTAAGGCCTGAAATTAATGCATTTATTTTTATTTAAATTCAGGATTAATGGCATGCTATTTCTTCCCTTTAGGCGATCTTTGGATAAGCCTTCACAGTGTCTTCCTGTAGTCACAGAGATGAAAAAGAACGACACCCCTGCACCTTTAAGTGGCTCTATTGACAAATCAAAAGTAAATTCAAAGCTTGATCCAAAGGCATGGATGTCTGGATGACTGAGAACCTACACAGAATGTTTACGGATGGTAAATGGACTTGTAGAGCGCTTTTCTAGTCTTCTGACTACTCAAAGTGCTTTTACACCGCATGTCACACCTACACATTCACACACTGATGGTAGAGGTTTCTAAAACCCTTTTCACACATACGGAAATCTCCTGAAAAACTCCGGAGATTTACAGGGGAGGAGCTGTGTGAACGCAACAGCCAAATTTTTTACTCCGATATTACCAGAGTTTCTCTGGCCAGACCCCTAGTATTTTTCCCGCAGATAATCCGGAGGAGCTGATGTCTGAACGCGGCAGCATATACTCCGGAGATTTTCAATTTGAGCCAATAGAAAGAGAATGACGTTTATATACAGTGACTGGCTAAAGTGTCTGCCCGCGACCACTATGACCTCCGTGCACGTAATTAAACGGCTGCATTCTGTTTTCTGTTCATCAGTATGTTGTTCTCCTCTCTTTTGTGGATGTTGTCATTCCATTGGACTACACATAGCATTGATATAAAGGAAAATATTCTCATTATAACATCGTGTAGCGGACTCTGTTGCTACAGCCGCTACTTCCACGTTGTTTATTTACGTCACGTCTTACCTCGGGAAATCCCCCAAACATCTGTTTGAGAGACGACTGACTCTACCAACTGAGCCACAGCCGCCCCAAGTGACGTCAGTCATTTTATCTTTCCTTTTAGCTGTTTTTATTTACTTTCTATCCATAATGAGTCATTTAGTGATTGAAAAGAGCCCTTCAATGGTGTCATTCTTTTCCATCACTGAGACTACAGGGAGACCCTTCGGTTTCTAATCTACGGTATACCTTAAGGGACAAAACAGCACGCAATTAATGCCATTACAAAATGTTAATGCAGTGATTTCTGACTTAATCACATCACTTTTAATACTGATAGCCCTTGTTTTTTTTTCCATTATATACTTCTTAAAAAATTAGTCATGTCATTTGTAGAACTCTTTCCGCAAACAAATGCATCAGCCATGCTCACATCATAAAAAGGTAATGGGAGCTGCACAGCTAATAACTTCCCTCTCTGTGATTATCAGGTGCTGAAATCAAGTTTTTTTCCCAGCCTGCAACTGTGGCATGCCATTGAACATTTCTACCAGCCTTTTAATTCTATTTTCTGTCACTACTACACTTAAATCTATGCTGAGAATGATATCAGAATTGTATAGACTGAACACTGGTTCCTTGCATGTAGATATTCTACTTCATGTCTTCATGAAACAATTCCAACATGATGACTTTTTCCCTGCCACAGCCAACATTTACTCTTTACTTGGTGGCAGCTGCTAATTTCATTCCCTGGTGATGCAGTCAAATGACAAAAAAAAACAGACCTTTGTCCCATTTTGATTTATGAAAGTTCTCCCTGTGTGAGGCGGCCTGTTTGATGAAGCTATTTTAAAATCAACAGGAGCCATCTGTCAACCAGTGTAATAACACTAATCTAATAGTAATGGGAAAAGTGTGTGTTGTGAGAGTCCGGGACACAGAAATGGCCGAGAGGAGTGCTTGCAAGTATTAAAGATAAGTACATTAAAAATCACAGTTACAAGTCAAGCATGTAACTAGAGAGGAAACTGACAGAACTTTAAAAGGCTGCAGGACAAAAAATTTTGTTTAAGAGCTAAGAAAGTATTGGTTACAGTAGAGAACTTAGAGGACAGGGGACAGCAGGGAGGGGGGAGGGTGCCACCTATTGGACAAACAAACACACTTCACTTTCATCTCCCAACTGACAAGCCCAAACCAGCAGACAGCGTCACTTCTGACTCCGCACCCTCGTCTCTCAGGAGTTCAGGTTATGCTTGAAAGTCAGTGAAAGCAAGGAAGCCAATGAGAGCGACGCATCACACAATGAACCTCTGAATCATCCTGGATTCACTTCAATTCAAACATCTTTAGTTTGCATTTTAATTTGCATTTGAAAAGACATCAGAATTGCAAGTTTTTATCCCCACTGCCACACATTGTAAGCCTCTGGTTGTGTATAATACAACTTCAGACAAAGTGATAATGAGTCTGTCAAAGGATTCAATAGGGAGATATTGTACCTGTTGCTTGATTTCAATGCAGCCTTGATCCTGTTTGTCACACATGCTGCCTCAAACCCTGACTCACACAATGTGTCAGACAAAGAGAACCATGTCTCATGTCGTTCACAAGAGAGAGGCAGATGTCTGTGTGTTGTCTGAATTTAGATGGGAGTCAAATATCTGCAGACGGAAAGTGTGAAATCAAGAAACAAACGATGGCAAGTGTGGCTGTACAATAGAGGGTGCATTCCAAATCTCTTAAAATTGCATCCATGTTTCCCTCATTTGCATCATAGTCCCATCTGGGTGAAAGGAATCAAAGGGAATAGGTTACAAGAAGAATGAGAGGTCCTTTCCTCTGAAGCATCATGGGAAGCACTAGTGTATGTGTCTCTGATGACGGCGGCAGCCAATCACAGTTTGAGTAGCTTCCAGTCAGCTTTAACACAAATACTCCGACTATTAAAAATAAAGCTGGATCACAAAAATAAGAGCATATACCTGCACAGTCTGTGTCCTATTTAGAGGAACACAATCCACTACTGCTGAGCTGAATTCATTTATTTAGTGAATTTTAAACCTCCCTTGGCTGATTAGAAATGATGATAAATTATGTGAAAATTGTGTCTTGCTCACAGGCAGAGTCTGCATCTTTTCCTGTATCTAAATAATAAAAGTTAATGGGGTAAATTTAAGATTGTGAAATGATCTAATTAAAAAAAAAGGTTGTTGACGGTGCTTCTGATTTTTAGACCTACAGTTAAAGGAGGTGTTTAACTAGACAGTCAAACAGTACACCAACCAAACGTAAAACTTGAGAGTGCTACACTTGACATTACACTCTTCTTGTATGTCTTCACTCAGGTATGAAACCACATCAGATAAGTCTGACCAGCGGCAGTGGTCAATCAGTGCTGATATGAAATAAAGGGGGCTTGTGTAGGCCAGTGAAAGACCTCCCTAAAGGCTGCACTTGTACAGTAAATTTTGCATCTGGCTTCCAGAGATCACTCTTCACTACTCCAAGTTTGAAGCAGAAATAAAGAGCTTTTGCACAGCCTGCAAAATGGCATATCTGTATGTTCAAGTGAGGAGCAAGGAAACATCAAATAAGGGACTTGAAATTTACCTCTAGTCCAATAAATGCACATTAAAAAATAAGCCAATACGCCTTTTGCTTTAATCCTAGATATTATAGAGCAGCAGAATGTTTTCATGAGTTTCAATAGTGTACAGAAAGAACACAAAGAGAAGGATAACCAATTAAAACAGTGAGATGTGTTGTACATCGTTTGGATTTCGCTTCATGTGTAAGCACAGCGCACTCCATGTTGAGGCATGTTCAGTATCAGATTGTTGATGTCTCAGTGCATGAGGAGTGTGGAACAGGGCGTTCCTGGGAAAAAGATGTCTCATTGTTCTCAGTGACATACCCTGAGTAAATAAAAGGTATGCATCTGTACTGTTTTTTTCCCCCATACATTCAAAACATGCACTTCTGCATAAGGAGGCAGAATAGAGAGAGAGGCCGAGGTACCTTTAAAAAAGCAAAGATGAACACTTGCAAATGCACTAAAAATACACACAGAGACACAGTGCGTGCAGTATGATATTCTCATAACCTCCACATAGAAGTTAAGTACAGAATATTAATAGTTAATTAAACTCTAAGCAGTTAATAATTACTGTCTCTGAGGCTTGTACTCTATTAGAATCAGAATCTGTTAAATGATGACAGAGGTTTATATACCAAGACATATTGAGAGCACTGATTATCCAAACTTTACCGTGACAACATCTTTCTCAATCAGTAACTATAGTGGTTTTAATTTTAACGAGGGCCCGACCGATCTACGGTTTTTGGGGCCGATATCGGGGAGAGAAAAAAAATCAGATCCTCATATATCTGCCGATATCTTTCTTAGATCTATGGTGGATTTGTAGAGATGGATATATTTAGATATAGACATTTATTTATGCAGTTATCAAACAGATGCAGAAAAGATATATAATGAAGGCAAGATGGTCACTCAATTGAACACAGTAACTACACAGGTACGTGCATCACCTCTTGACACTCTGGAGGGTGGTATTGATTGTTATAATCCGTAAAGCAAACTCTGCTAGTGACAGCCAGAAAGAGAACTGCTATTGTGATACAACCATACTCAACGATGCTATTTGACTGGTGAATGAATCGAGTAATATCGGTGCATATCTGCGATAAAATAAGCCAAAATGGATAGTCAATTGATATGCTTATATCGGCCGATATCATCAGATGGCCGATTAATCGGTCGGGCTCTAATTCTAACAACAAAATTGTCAAGCAAAAAGCAAAAGGAGAAATGAGGCATCACAATGATTTAGCTATGATTGGATAATGGGTGCAGGGAAGAATATCTTGTCTGTTTTAGCACCCTTCCATCACAAACATGAACATATCACCCCATACACTACATCAAACCCCGCCACAGTAGCCTACACAGTGTGAGTTTGTGTTTCCTTTTGTTAAAGTAAATCTTTTGGATAAACTGAGGTAGACGTACCTAGCATGTTGAAGATAAAATCCTTGGCAGTGTGGACCTCTAAGGCGGTCTGGTCTCCAAACTCTCCCTGTTCCAGTATGACTAGCTCAGACACCTGTGACGACAGCTGATCCAGGGTGGCCCCCGACCGGAAGTCCACCTCTGACGACTTCTTGGCGGGGGCTGGGGAGCGCGGCGCCACCGCACTCATCAGGGACTCCATCTCTACAACCCAGCAGGGTGAGGGGCAAAAAAAGAGAAGCTGTTTCAGATACCTTATAACCTCAGTGTTTGTTTTTTTATTAGTCACAAAAGCTCTAATCTCGTCGTTAAGACAGGGAGTATGGCTCCCCTGAGGGATGAATGATGCCATCAAAGTACAAAACTTCGAGGGTTATTAAATCATAGAACTGTAGAACACAACACAGGGCTAAATAAAGATGTGTTTTAAAACAAAATGTATTTTTAGACTAAGTGTTGTTGAGCCTCCAACGGTGTCAATGCAGCATAATGCAGGCCTTGTTTTCAGCAGCCTGGTGTGAATCATGAGACTTTATTGGCCAATCCTTGAGGAACAAATAACATCATATAACAGAAATGGGACTCTAATCCAGTAAGTAATTACAGCCTTGATTACCATCCAATAACAAGCATTGTGCAATATAAATGATGCTAGCACTTCAGACATCTAAACTGGTACTTTTAACTAGTTTGTGCAAGCCCCAAAAAGCATAAAAAACTAAATCATTGAGCACAAGTAAAATGCTCTTACTTGTCTGGAGTGATTTAGAAACAGCATTACACATCAGCTCTGACAGGACAAAGAAATTAATCTGTACACTTAAAGGGTGACTAAACCCCAGAGGATTTCAAACGCTATTCAACACTACTCACTCCACTGTTAGCATTATACAGTCTATGAGACCAGGACACACACACATAAACTGATTAGCAAGTTTAGCTAGTTTTATTTAGCCTCGACGACGACTCGAGAAGTAAAAAAATGTCACTTTTGAGAGGACTTCTCTCCAAAGTCTCTTGTAGGCCACGAACACACTGTTCGAACACAAGTTTGAACTGTTAGCACAAGCAGAGAGTGTTATAAGACAGTCGATGGTGATGATAAGGTGGACCAGGAGAGGTCTGGGGATGTATCTGAATGGTAGACGATGCCCCCTGGGAGGGTTTGAATGTTATAACTTTAACATTTTTAAACAAATGTTTAAAACCTTGTTTTCTGCATTTAGCCGTCGCCATCCACTTTAATTTCAGTTATTAACAATTTGCACAATTCTCTCAATCCACTTGACGTGCCACAGATCGCCGAGTCGGTTGGCACAGTTTTTTTAAGATGAAAGCTGGCACCACGTGCCTCACCTGCCTCCACATCAGCTAACAGAAGAATTATATTGCAGTAGCTGTTTTTTGTCTTCAATATGTGGAATTTAAATACTCAAAAAAGTCGATATTTGGACCTGAATTGATCAACAACACTACTTAATAGCAATGTGCATGAAAAAGTGGTTTGGGGGTTTAGTCACACTTTAAGGACCAGACTGGTTGTATTTAGACTGGTTTTATTTAACTTAAAACTTAACTAAGTTTCTCAAGAAATAAAATAATTGCATGTTCTCCAACACGATATGACCCTTAACTTTTATAGCCTTGCATGTCTCCAATGAGTTAGGAAATGTCATTTGAAATGTACCTACTGTGAACAGGATGTTAATATTTTGCATACCAGGAAAAAATATTAAGTAGGGCTAATCTGAAGTGGCTTACATTAGTACTGACCATGTTTGATAGACACTGAGGCAATAGTTTAAAAACAATGTTTACTTCAACCAACGAGTCCAAAACTTGACACGTAAACAAAGTGACAACATGACCTCTGCCCCTCAAAACGAGGTCAATTAGTGAGAAAGCTGCTCCTGGATCTACGTAGCTGCTAAAGCTAATAGTCCAGCTAATTAGCCAGATCGCCTGTCCTGACAGTTAACATAAGCTAATTAGATAAAACACGAATGATAACACAATTAGCTCTGGCAGCTTTAACTTGATACATTCACGTCAGAGCTGTGCAGTTGTAATAGAAAAGAGCATTAAGGTCAGCGTGGCACACCGCCCACACTCAGCTAATTTCATTTTATTAGCCACGTATTAGCCAACTTAGCTTTAACAAATTAGCATGCTAGCTAACTTGACAGGTGGGGACAGTAAGAGCAGTGAGACACAAACACATTACACACTTAAAATCTATAGATACACACACTTACTCACTCACTCACTCTCTGTCTCTCTCTCTCTCTCCCCCCCCACACACACACATATGCATACACCCACATGCACTCTCAGCTCGGGTTACGTTAGCACAGTGAAATCATTAGCTACCAGGCTAAAGCTGTGAAATATCACAAACAGACACACACCCTTTACACAGTGCTGCGAGGCAGTTTCTTCGCTATCTTGTACGTTTACTGTTATTGTGATCCCTGTGCTTCAATCCGCCTTCTTTAGCTGTCATTTCCAACAGGTCCCAGGCGCCACCTTCCCCCTGGCAACACCGTCCCAGAAACCATGGTCCTTCTGTGAGGATCCAGGGATTAGTGGTGTGTGTGGCACGGATTTGTGAAGTCAGGTATGTGATTCAAATTGTGCCTCGCCAAGAAGACAAGAGGCAGTGTGCTACGGTGAAGTTGTAGCAGGGAAGGGCGGATTCTCGAGTTCACAGCCCGGTGTTTTCATGTGAGCAGCTCTCTTTGTAAATCCAACACATGCAGCAGCAGCATCAGAGGAGCAGGGTGCTGCATGTGGAAGTGGGTGCTGTTTCAATGCCCTCCCCCTTGTCTCTTAACAATGCCTTTGGACATAGGGTTACAGGGGCTATGAATATATTTATTTATATATTTATTGATGCATTTATTTAATTATTTATTGATTTATACATTATTGTATCAATTTCTCCCAACATTTATTTATTTATTCATTTATTTATTTATTTATACTTTAGTCATTTTTTGTCCCTCATATGCTACACTTCTATGAGGGACAAAAAATGGCTAAAGTATAAATAAATAAATGTTGGGAGAAATGCATATAATAATGTATAAATAATTAAATAAATGCATCAATAAATATATAAATAAATATATAAATGCTGAAAACAATACATCAATGAATAAATAATAAATACACTTTGTTAATGAAAAAGGCTATTTATATATTTTTACATGTATTTATTCATTTATTAGTGTATTTCTACAGTTATATATGTATCAATGCATACATTTCCACATTAATTGAGTTATTAATTTATTTCCTTATTTTTACATTTACACATCTATTTATTTCTGTGTCCAGGTCATAAGAGGAAAAGTATATATGTAAATTTGCTTCTGTCTGTTTCTCAAAATTGACCAATCCTACTTCAGTAATGTTAGGGCGACCCACTTAATTTACATATTTACTTTTCCTTGTACAACATGGACACAGAAATACATAAATAAATATATGAATATATTTATGTATATATTAATTTTATATGAATTGTTGCATTTATTTATATATATATATATGTATTGATATATTTATTGATGCATTTATTTAATTATTTATTTATTTATTTATACATTATTGTATGCATTTCTCCCAACATTTATTTATTTATTCATTTATTTATTTATACTTTAGTCATTTTTTGTCCTTCATACACTTCTCCTCATGTGGCAATAATTTAAATTAATCATGGGATTAAATATCATGTCGTAAAAATGTGTTTGGTTTAGATTTACAACCTCTATATGTAAATGCACACAGAGGGAAATGCACACCACTGTGAGGTTCAATACAGGTCATATTATAAGCATAACTATAAATAGCCATCACAGAGAGTTTTTTATTATGTCTGGGAATGGTTATTAGCCATCTGGGAGAGGGCAGATGGTGATAGTGGTTGGGGTTATTGCATAAAAAGTTATACTACACCGTTTCTGTAATGATACTGTCAAGATTTACAGCTAAAGATTCAAGTTTAAGGTAATGAATAGCCTTTTCTCCTGTGGCCACAGTTAACTTTTATCCCTTCCTATTTTCTGTACTTTATTTATTCCAGTTTCAAACAGCATAGTCCATGTTTTTTTTTCCAACCAGCTTTTTGTACCTGCAGCATGGTCAAAAGGTAGTTTTATTTTCTTATAATCTTCTGCATCTTAAAAATGTTTTTTATTTTATACTTTTGGGGGAAGGGATATTTTAACATTATTTAGGTTGAGCTCTTCAAGTTTTCAGCCTCTTCCTGCACTAAATAATGTCTATTTTGTTATTTGTGTACATAGTTTATAAACTATGCAATTAAATGAAATGAAATAGATAATTAAAAAAAGAATCTTTTGCACACCTTACTGCACTATTGTCTTATAGCCTATAGGTTTGTTTATATTAATTTAATATTTCATTTGAATGCTTGCACATGTTTGTGTGCACATATACCTGGTCAATTAAGATGATTCTGATCCTGGTTATGTTAGTATTTCATTTTTATTACAACTTCCTGAAGTCAAAAAGGAAATACCAAAAGCCAAAAAGTCAATATCTGCATCAAAGGCTGGAAAATCCTGTCCTCAAGTCTTTCATATGAGTTAAGCTGGCTACGCAGAGGATAATTTTAGGTCCAATTTTGAGCCCTACCCCGACCCCCACTCCCATCCCTGATTCACTTCAAGGCCTGTCACAACCAGTTATTTGTGGAAATAATCTTTAAGTTTGTGGTGTCAATATGACTTTTGTAACTGCTCCCGGTCGAGTCGAGGCCTCCCACATCTGGAATTGTAAATTGCATTTTTGTGATCATCATCCCTTGTAATGACAACATCATCATCCCCTCGGGGCAAAACGGCCAAGTGGAGGTGACCTCCTCTTTCTCTGGTCAAAACAAAAACAGAGCATTCTGCACCAGAATCTAAAGGAGGAGGAGATACTGATCGCTGCGATGTTGTCAGAAAAGCCAGCCCTTCAACATAACATTTCTTTAAGGTGTGATGATATAATAAGGTCCTTTTATGATTTAATTCAGTAGATATCTTACATATTGGACATTTAAACTCCTAAAACAAAAGACATACACCACACAACTTAATGGCATTCACTTTTGTCTGGAAATAAATCTAGAGAAGGAGTTGTGTTGGACATCAGATCAAAGTCTCTAACTTTTATTTAAAATGTATTATCTTAACTGGAAACACATATGTACTTTACCAACAATGAATGGTTTCATTTAAATACTCAGAATCACTTCTGGAGTCAATTTCTCACCACTCACACTCTTGCATGGCTATCTTTTTCTTTCCCCGTTATTTTTTATTAGCATTTTCAAAGTTGAACAAACAAAAATAGGGCAGTAACCCATACATCAAAATGATCAATACAACAACAAAACAGATAAAAGATAGTAATCAAACAAGATATACAACACAGTAAGTAAACCAAAATAAAACACATAAAATCACACACACATACATCTTAATGCTTTTGCATGGCTATCTTATGAAGGATATCATCAAAGAGCTTTCTGATTATAAGTAACAACATAAATGAGTTAGACGTTGTGCCCGGTGGATTCTGAGACACAATGTGCCCTTTCTTCCAGACTTTAGAGAGGAGCCTGAAAAGACATCACAGCAGATATTCCTGCTAAGTTCATACATTCAAAGTGATATTCATGTTACTGCCCGAGCAGCCCTTTACACTAAATCTTCCCTTTTTTGATAACCGTATATTGTAATATATTTTCTGCTGGAATTGGTTCAATTCTTTATTTGAGTGAGGAAGTTTAAACTTTGTCTTTTACGTAAAACTTTTCCTACGTCTACTGGGATTTCATGTCTCGCAGTCTATTTGAACCACTTGCTGTTTAATACACAGTTTGTGCATAAGACTCCCTGATTATATACTGCGAGTTATTCATTTCCTGCATCGCTGCTAAACCTCTTTGGATTGATAGTGTCGGGAATAACCTGTCAGACCTCTCTCTTAGCCTGTCGATGGATCATTACAGGCTCATACACTGCGGCATCACCGGCTGTGTGAAGAACTGTCTGTGAAGTGCCGTACAGCGTTTGATTCATCAGCCTATTCTGTGGTGTAAGTGGAACATTTATCAAGATAATGCTGCACCAAACAGCACTTAATGAGTAAGTTGAGGGAGTGACACTGCTGTTCTGCCAAATGAGAGGCAAAGAGAGAGAAACGCCCGGCCTTCAGCAGACACAGTGAGACACTTCACAATGCCATATCAAACTCAATGCTTGACACCCGTCTTGCTTCTTGTTTTATATTTGCTCCCATTTAACCCAGAAAGAGCAGGAGAACATCACCAGCTGTCTCATCATTTCCCAAAGGATTAGCTCTATCTGGAACAAAATCTTCCAGAGTGCACATCAGGATGAAAATAAAAGTAAAGAATTTAAATAAAAGTAAGGTGTGGAGGCTATAGGGTGATGGTACATCTAGATTTGCCGTGTCCCAAGTCCAAATAATAGACTAAATATCTATAAAACACGTTTTTGAACAATCCTTATCCCAGTTTTAACCAATTGAAATCCCAAAATATTACACCATACTAACCAAATCAATTTGTCTGTATACGTCAATCAATGTCGTTGCCAAGGCTGTTGCTGTTTAAATCAATATAAAAACATCACTAATGCACTGCGAGTCAAAGTTCAATACTGATTTGTCTGTAGCCTACATGTGTCAATCAATCTCATCTCTGGTTTCTTTGGTCGTTGCTAAGCTAGCCTATAGTTAGCTATCATACTAACAGGACCTGCTGCGTAAAGACAGGAAGCATGCATAAATAGAATTCAGCATTTTCCAAAGAACTCCAGGAGAATTACAGCTTCCCCTAGCTGGAGAAGTATGTCAATGAATATGCTGCGATCTGCAAACACTGCAAGCCATATTAAAACTAGCAAACACAAATGGTACAGGCTGGAAGTTTCACTGGTTCCACCTACTTCAGTGAGGCAAACGCCACTGACGGCTGCTGTGGAGGGACCCTTACCCAACCACCTTGGGATCCCAGTGCAGGTCATGGATACATGTGGGTTTACGGGAAAGTCAAAGAGTTTGCATTTGGAGGTTTGAAAGTATGGTCACCCTAGATTAGGCTACCCCAATTTATGGATAATGATTTTTTTTTTTTTTTTTGGGGGGGGGGGGGGGGGGGGCTTTTCGTGCCTTTAATGCAGGGATAAGACAGTGGATAGAGTTGGAAATCAGGGAGAGAGAGCGGGGAATGACATGTGGAAAAGGGCCACGGGTGGAAGCGAGCCCGGGCCTACCGCTCGAGACGAGAGTCTCAATACATGGGACGCGCGCCCTAACCATTGCGCCACCAGCGCGCCCTGCAATTTATGGATAATGAAAGTAGGAGGAGGATTTATGAGCAGGAAATATGGCTAGAAATATAAGGTGTTTTCAGACCAAAAAGTTCTAGGGACTTTTTGAAGACAAACTATCCACTAGGGGGTTTCCTGAGAACTACAAACCATCTGTCTGCATGGTATCACGCTGAAGCAGGAGTTAAAAAGGTTCGTCTAACGGGGGTTCTAGGAACTAGTTCGTAGCTCCTGTGGTGCAGAATCTATAAAAATTCAGATTCAGATTTTTTATTGTCCCACAAGGGGAAATTTGCATTGTAACAGGAGCACACAGAAGACAAGAAACACAAGGACAACATCACCATAAAACATGGACCAAAATGAATAGGAAAATCAGACAACACAGCAAAATATAAAACCAAATAAAAACAGGGCAATAAAATCAGTCAAGAGCCCGTACCACAATGGAAATTCAAGTTATTAAAGTGGAGGTGTGCAAATGTGCAATTCAAGTGCAAAAAGAGCAACAAATAGCTCATTTTTGTTTAACATATTAATTACACTTGGTAAAAATGAGACCTGGAGTCTTTCAGTCTTCCTCACAGGAGCTCTAAAACGACAACCTGAGGGTGAAAGGTCAAACTTACTGTGAAGTGGGTGATCTATGGGGCCATACTTGGGGAGGGTCCCAACAGTTCCTAGAACTATGAAAAAGTTCCTGCACTCCGAAAATGCCTAAAGATTACCTTGAGCACTAAGATATCACAGGAAATACACTTCAAGAGTTTTCAAAGGAAGAATGTGCAACTTTTTGATCCAGTAGATGTCGCCCTTGAGCACCAGCACAAAAACCAAAACAAACTGTTGTTTGGTGACACCTCCGCTATTCTGAAGCCTCCGCTCTCCTCCAGAGACACACCTCCAATCCCCATCCAGTGGCGGTTCTAGACCACTTTTACTGAGGGGGCCAAACGGGGGCCAGTTGTTTTGTCAGAGGGGAACATTAAACCCAGGTCAAAAATACACAGACGATTGCTTGATTGAAATATTATGCCAAATAATAGTGTGCATCATTAAATACCACAACATAAAATACCATGATTTATATTTGTTTCAACAGAATGAAATACTAGATTGTGAGTCTGGTTGTTGAGTTACTGTGTATGTGTTTTGAGGGGGGCTCTTCCGTTTGGAGTGGTTGGCAACAGGGGGGTCCAGGCTCAGTATCACAGGAGCACTGACCCCTGTTGGCCCCTGCCTAGAACCGCCCATGCCCCCATCCCCTTGCGATCGCACAAAGGAGTTTTCAATTAGAGTGCACCATATTTAAGCACCATTAAACGCAAGCGGTGGACAAAACTGTGAGCTCTTTGAGTAGTCAGAAAACTAGAAAAGCTACTTACAGCTCAAGTCCATTTTCCACATCCATACGTTGCTGTTGCTGCACCGATGCATGTTTTCTCACATATTTCCATCTTCTGTAGTACTACAATGTGACTTACGGCCACCAGAGATAAGGTAACTCGTAAATCCAACAGATTCATCTTATTGTGAACCATCACAGTGTCATTAGTGGTTAGCATTTATGCAGCACTAACCCAACTAGTGTCACTATCCATCGTCTGGTACCCAGCTGGCTAATAATAGTTCCCAGACAAGACATTATTCTCTGAGACTGAGACTACTTTCTGATAGTGGAGATGGTGATTTGGTAACAAAAGCAGCTCCCCCCATAGGATTCATCCCTTTAGCTCCCCTGATGCATGGCTGTCATCGCTGTGCTACAATGGAAGTGAAATGATGAGGTTTAAAGCCGCAGAAAAGGAAGCTATAGTGATGGGGCCTCAGTGTCCATTGAAGTGAAGGAATAATCTATCCGAAGGTGTGATAGTGCTGACCATTATTTAAGTGGCTTTGAAGGGTCAGCTAAGGGACCGGGATGTGGAAACGCTTAGGACGACCATTATAGTCATTCTGCTTCACAGTCTGAGATGCTGCTGTCGCCTGATTGATGCTCCCAAAGAGGATTTGGCCCTTCTGTGGTGTGTATTATACATCATGCACTTTAATATATTGCCTGTGTGTGTGTCGTTGGGTAGATATTTGTGCGTCCCCTGCTCCATAAGAGGGGGTACCTGTGAGTAATCATTGAAGATAGCCATGAGTATAGGAGTTTCATTCCAGGATCTTTCCACATTCAGCTCCCATAAGCTCTCCATCACCTTACCCACGACTCTCAAAACAAACACTCTCTTCATCTTTGACCAAACCGGACCCAGACCAAGAAAATCAATGCAACAAGGAGATGCGCCCCTGTGGAAGAAGCTGATGTAATTAAGTCTGTCCGCGGGGCAAGAGAAATAAAGGAGAGGGAAGCTTATGAAGTGTAGGAGAAGTCCCTGAAGGTGTCATTAACAATATCTATTAGTATCCATGCTTCTTCTTTTCTCTGATGCTCACAACAGCAGCAGGCTTCAGCCGGCACAGAGACAGAAGTCCAGACAGACTTACTGCCAGTGGGTTGGCGTCTGCAGGGCTTCCTGATTTAAGTTCTGCAGATTGAACGGCAACATAGAGTGCATTAAAGAGGAGAGAATCTCACTTAGGAAAACATTTGTTGGCCTTGAAACCCAACCCTAAAGACATTTCTTTTTCCCACCTAGAAACGTCCCATGCCAACCAAAAGATCCAAATGCAGGCAGAGGAGAGGGGCTCTGCAGACACAGGCACCACCACACATTTATGGAGGCCCGTAGGTGATGATTGAGCGACATTTGTGAACATATATTTGGGTAACCTGAGTGTCTGCCGACCCACAAAATGTGAAATAAACCCATCCAGTCCTTTGTTTGAGGTCTGTATAAGTCTTATGACACAGAATGCTCTGTTTCAAATTTGCTCTCCTTGTGATGTCACAGTGGGATTCTGGTAAGTCATGTTTTTCCCAGGGTGCACGCTGACGAATTGCCATAGAAGTTCAAAACTGGACTCGTCAGCACAGCCCGCAGAAGTGAGGGGTGGAGTGTGTGGGAGCTCATTACATTTAAAGAGACACACACCAAAACGGAGCGTTCTGAGAGAGCTGGTTTATACAGGGTCACAAACCTCCTCTGGTGCTTGATTCATGTTATATTTTGACCAAAGCACAGCCAAGATGTTTCATTTAGACCACAGGGGACTGTTTGAAAAGGTGGAGAAGAGGGATAATATGTCTTCTTTAAAGCTATAGAGTGTGTAATAATATTTGATTAACGTTTGGTTGAAATATCAAATCACAGCAACTCTGAGAGGACCATGATTGGGATTCAGACAGGTTGCTGTGGCAACGGTTGGCTGTTTTCCGTTGGAATGTTCATGTTGCTTACTGCCACTTTAAATTCTCATGTTTTATTTTGTTGTTTAAATGTATTTAAATAGTTTTTTTAACATTAAGTTTGAGGGGGTGAAATGTCCAGAAGTTTCCACTAATGAAGACACTCAAATCACACAGCTAAAAGGTGAGGAGATGGACGCTGCAAAGAAAATGCCAAAGAAACTTCTTCAAGAAGCGTATGTGCAGCTGAAAGTGGATCATCTAATCAGTAAGGGGAAGTTGAAGAAGAGGGGAGAGGACATTGTAGTCCAAGAACAGCAGGGGATCAAAGAGTGTGAAAGGGAGGTTCACCCTGACCTTGTGGAGGAAATCCAGTCCCTGGAGGACAAGGTGTTGGAGGACCAAGAAGTGATCTCCAAACTGAGGGCTGAAGAAGCCCTCCGTCAAAAGGAGAGGGATCTAATGGAAGAGCAGGAGACTCAGCTGAGCCTCATGAGACTGCTTCAGAAGGAGAACAAGGAGCTCATAGAGGAACATCAAGTCAGCCAGGAGAAGCTTGTTGTTGAGCTCCAGCTGGAAAGAGAGAAGAACAAGTTTCTTTAAGAAGAAATAGAGAACCTCCAAAATTCTCACAATAAGCTCCACCAAAGTTATGAGACAGAAGTTGTAACTGTCCAACATCAGGCTGACATCCTGCAAAGTGAACTTGTAGTCTAACTCAGACAGGGCAATGGAGGACCAGCGAGTTATTATGAACTTGACAGCTGAACAGAAAGCCCTGCGTATAAAGATGGCAGAGGAGATGCAGATCAAGAAGGAAAAAGCTTTGGAGGAGGCATTTTATATCAAAGAGCTTGAGGAAGTTAAAGCTCAGCTCAGTCTCCAGACCTCGCTCAACCTTGAGCTTTCCAGTGAGCTCAAGGCTGAGCGAGAGAAACACATGGAAACAGCCTTTCTGGAACTCCAGGAGGAGGTTGAAGACTCGGAGGACAACAACAATAATGAGACTCCCATGCTCCCATGCTCACACGGGTAGATAGTAAAATGAATGTCACAAAGTACTTAATATATATTTTTGGAGGAGTATTACACAAGTATTTTGTTCTTGTTCTCTATACTGAGATGTGTAATGTCAAGTGGAAAATTAATGCAAAGAAATGATCAGCGCTGTTTACAGAATAGATTGAACAGCTTTGTCTGAACAAAAGTGATATTTATTGTAAAGGAGATTAAAGCAGACAGTGTCTCCCTTTATCTCACTTTCTATTTCTCCCCTCTCTCATGTGCTGACACGTCAAATCGTGGTCCGCCTGAGCAGAACATCGGGATGTGGTTGGATTTAAACACAGAGGTGCTGTGCTGGCAGCAGCTGCATCGACACATCTGAATGTCAGCTAAAAAGAGAAATAAATAGCCTTAAAATAAAACTGTGTGAAAGCGGTGAGAATCTCCTTTCAGGGAAATCATGTGATGTTGCCGCTATTAACACATGGTGGAAAATGTGATGATGTTGCAGTGCAGAACAGCCAGAAACTTTCAGTCAG
This sequence comes from Labrus bergylta, assembly GCF_963930695.1. Taxonomy (NCBI): domain Eukaryota; kingdom Metazoa; phylum Chordata; class Actinopteri; order Labriformes; family Labridae; genus Labrus; species Labrus bergylta. The sequence goes on from NC_089216.1 coordinate 20,441,124, forward strand.
GAGTGTAAACTTTCAAGTTGTTGTGGGTGTCAGAGCTTCTTGTGCTGGATGATTGGTTGGTCCTGGAACAGCAGAACATTTCCCCAATAGCTGCTAAATTCTAATGAGGGTTTTATGAGTCGTGATCAAGAGCTCATTGGCATCGTGTTCAGTCAATAGGGCCTTCTCTTCTGAGCTGAGCCTCGGCTTATGTGCCGACCCTTGCAAATTGACCCGGAGATTTATACAGCTATTTTCTAAAGGTCTCCGTTCGCAGGCCTACAGTCAGGAAGGAGAATTAGTGTTTCAATGGATTTCACTTTCAATTTGAAAAGCGGAGTGGTTTTGAACATGGCCTTGGCTAAGGGGAGGCCATGGGTAATGAACTCCTTTGTATTCGGCCACTTAAAAGGATCAAATGCTTGAGGCTGTGAAGACATTCAGCACTGTGAGAGAGAGAGAGAGTGAGACAGAGAGAGCGAGACCGTTTCCTTCAGCCGCCATACGAGGTGAATTCTATGGGTTTATCCACTCTCTTCAGAAGAAGTCACACTCTGGAGCCCCGTTGAGCTGACAGTAGCCTAAGTTAGTTGTCATTTGTTGTAACACATGCAGCCCAAATTAGCACTGGAGCTGGGTGGCTTGGTGTTTGATTGGCAGTTACATCTCTCTTGTGCTTAAATGTGGAAAACTTCATGGATTTTCATTTTTGGGACGCGACGCCTTTAAGATCTGAAATGAACACATACACTTTATAAATTGCATTCATTGAACGCTATTTTATCCCTTTAGGCGCACCGTAGGTTAGCCACCACAATGCCTGACCTTGTTGCCCCCTTTGAATGGCTCAATAATATTAATAAACTCCTCGACAGCTCAGATAACAAGTCAAAAGTAATATGCACCCTGTGATATCAAATGTTTCACTTTTTTTTATTTAGTTGTCGATCCCGAACAAGCTCTTTTTTTTACTGTGGTTAAGTTAATGTTGTAACCTTTGATCTACTAGAGATTCCTTATTATATTTCAAAATAAAAGCATGTATGTAACCCAACAGTAAGAACAGAAACCTGTCTAAGACAGTTCAAAATTTCAAAATAAAAGCAGGTTAGTAACTTTTGATCAACTGGAAGTTCCTTATCATAATTCACAATAAAAGCAGGTTTGTAACCTAACAGAGTAAAGAAACATTTGTTTATAACAGTTCAAAATTTCAAAATAAAAGCAGGTTTGTAACCTAACAGTAAGAACCTTTTGTTTAAAATAGTTAGAAGTTTCAAAATAAAAGCATAACAAAAACTTTTTTTAAATGAAAAATGTATCTTTAAGGCTGAGGTCTGTCACTCTCATAAGGAAACTCTTTTCATCTGCTTGTATTCCCATTTTTTCAGTCACTAACCAAAGCTCATGACCATAACTAAGCTCAATTATTTATATTTTATCTGGACATTTTTTTAAATTTTTTAATTCTTTCAGCGGACAAGAAAAACTGAGGAAGGGAGGTGATCAGCGGAATAAACAAACAAACAAATATTGTAGAAAATTCCTTTATTTCATTTGAAACCCTTCATATTTGTCTTTTACCAGGGTACCAGTCAGAAGTACAAAAGTGATAATCCTGTCGTGACCTTATCTCCTGCTGACACCCTCGGCCCAGGACGGGGAGCGGTTACACGGGTGTCATAACTCATCGCTTTTAAACCTCTCCAGACAACTCTCACAGGCTCTCCAGTTCATCCATTCACAGCGTGACAGTTCAGTGTCACAGTGTGGCGCAGTGGACGAGTGTGAACCGTTACAGTTCAGAGAATAATGGCCAGCCAGCCGGCGATCATCGCCATGCCCCCCATGGGAGCCACCTTCCTCAGACCGGGGTCCCCCGTCAGGGCCTGGTGGTACAGAGAGCCACAGAACATCCCCATGCCCGCTATCAGGAGGGCTCCAGCCTGAAGAGAGGACAAGATGTTGACTTTTGAAATCAACTTTTACAAGTCTGACGCTAAAATATAACATGCAAGATTAACCCTTTAAATGTCCATATAGAAAAGGATGGCCAAAGTATGTATGCACATTTGTTTGTTTTTTTACACATTTAGTAATTTAGTATTTTTTTATTTCAAAGATAGTCTCTTGAGATGCATCATCACCAGCGCCAACGAGGTCCAGATCCATCACCGTCACTTAGTATGCTATTCATGTGGCCGATTGATTTACAATTCAATGTGAGGTGGTTAATGAATCTTTAAACGGCCTTTAAGCTTCAATGAATCAAGGTTTTGCAGGTGTCGGAAAAACTAGTTGCAATAATGTGACATAAACAAGGACACACACACACCAACATATATGCTGTTATGTTACTGGACTAGTTCAAGGAGGATCACTTTTTAAAGCCAGCTCGAGTGAATCTAGTCATAAGTGTTGGTATTAAGCGCTTATACTCACCACGGCAGGTTTGCCAGAGTGGGCAGCACCCAGCAGGGCCAGGCTGTGGTAGAAATGGTACTTGTTGGCAGTTTCAAAAAGCTGGAGAGGCAAAGGCAGAGAGAAATGTCAGCGCTCTTAAGTCACTTTCCTCTCAGTGATCCTATTATTGTTGGAAAAATGTTGACAAGGGCTGCTGCTAGACGATGTTGATGTACAGAAAAATGATATCCAAGTAAGATACCAGTATAAGAGGAGGAGGAGGAGGAGGAGGAGGAGGAGGAGGTTTACGAACACCTATTACATCATTTTCATAATTCAGATACAATTCTTAAATCACATAGAATCATGACAGTGTATCCCATCAGTTAAAAAAGATCTTTATCTAAAAAAAGGTTATTCCAGTATGTTCAGGCCGAATTATACCAGGGTGCAAAAGGATGCATTGCACCCTCGTTTTAAATTTCTGCACCCTCAGTTGAATGGGCGCCAAAAAAAAATAACAGCCTCTACATTAAGATATTCCGACAAGATGGAGACAGCTCCTTCTTTATGATAAAAAGTACAATTCTTACACTTCAGTTTAAGATATTTAATTTGAAAACCTTACAGTTGTTGCTACTTCCTGTTACCTCTAAGTGCAAACCAGCACAGCAAGTTCAAACAGATATTTATTTGGAATCATCTAAATTTTTACAAATATTTATTATTAATATTTTTTTGCTCTTTGAATAAGAAATGCAATGGTGCATTCAGGGTTACTACAGCTTTGGGTAGCCATACATAATACCAAGAACAACAATAACGTTATTGAAAAAATATCTGAATTAGTTTCTGTTGGTACAGATGTACAGGAATCGAATCAGAACTGAAAAAGTGGACCAGTACATCCTTAGTTTTCATGATTGTGGGAAGCCAAAATCGTGATTGAAATCGAAACTGAGATCCCAAATTAAAAAAAAAAAAATGTTTTCTTGAAATAGTCCAGGTCAACACATTTACATTACATATCTCAAACGTGTGTTTTGAGTAAAGACTGGTATGAGTAGGCTAAATAAAAGTTTTCAAAAATGTTCTACTTGATGTCACTGGCATGTTGATCATAACGAAAAACAGTCTGCTGATGTTCACGTACCACTCTTTGGTAATCATCAGGGTCGCTGTTTTTGAATCCTGAAACAAGAGGAAATGAAAACAGTTAAGCTTGCATGTAATATCTGAATATACATGCAAACACACCAGCATGTATTTCTGACAGCAGCTTTACCATTAACCCACTCTTCAATAAGCCGCCTGCCACCATGACACTTTGGAGGCGGGTCACCTTGATTACACAATTGTTTATATTACAAAACATATGGTGCAGCTAGATGGTTCATTTGGATGCCGAATTATTCATTTGCATATTCAACATAATCATCAAGCGTTTTTTATCTGGAAAGTCTTTCCGGGTTGTGATAACAAGGTATAAAAACTAAACTTAGCATTTTGGGAAGCGGAGTCTGGCGTAGTACGCGCTCACATGACAACCTTTCCTTCCTGTGTTTTGCTCTCAAACCAAGTGACAGACATTGTGCATGAGGAGGCAAAATATGTGAAGAGCAGGTCCTACCGTGAGCCCCGTACGCCCCGGCTGCCACGGCCGAAGCCCCGGACAGAGCTGCTAACCTCCGGACAACAACAGACGCGCTCATGTTTTTGTGCTGTGTCGAAGAGCCGACAAGCGGAAGACTCACGGCGATGCTGCGTTCAGGGTCTGTTGTAAAGCTCCGACATGTGGGTATCGACATGACAGATTATGCCGTTATGTTATCAGACAGTTGGCAAAACAAATAAAACAAAACATTAACGAAATAGCCTACAACAGGACATATAATATATTGTAAAAAAAAAAATCAAGAAAATGGCCGAGTTGTAAACAGCTTGGGAGTCATTTTCCCACGAATGTGTTCATATATGTACTTTTTCTTCTACTCCTCGCTGATTTGTATAATTGCCTCTTAACGAAATTACTTAGCAAAGTTATCACGACACAAAAACTTTCCAACTTACTTCAGCAATGTCAAAACAAAGAAGCAAGTCTCACGTCCCTTCAATATTTTACATATAATTACGACATTCCTCTGGGTCATTGAACGCAGCACAATCTACAGATGACACCGGGCTCCTGCTGGCTGCTCCCAAGAGTAGCACTGCAGTTATCCGCTTTGAGGGTTTGACCCAAAATGGCGAATTCCGTGCCACAGTTTCAGCCCCAGGGCAAATTGTACAACTCTATAAAGTTGCTCTGATGCTGACATGCCACTTGAGCAGCAATGCAACGCTGCCTGGCCTCTTCCTTTTGCTATGGGTTGGCCTATGTGCTCCCTAGTCGGTCAGTTGTGACTTTCAAAGCTCTGTCGTCATACAGAAGAAGACTGAAGATGTATAAGGACATTTCATTTCATCATCATATTGTTCTTGTTGTTTTGCTTTAATGTGGAGTGTTGCTCTCACAGGTGAACAAAACACACTGTTTTTCAGTGACCTAAACTTTGCCAATGGAAAAGAAAATCAAACATGTTTTTGTTCAATTTCTTTTTTCCTCTGCTTTGTTTACATGTAAGACCTCACATTTTAAATGCATTATTCATGGCAGCCCAGAATTACACTATCATGCCTCTTTGCTATGAATAATTAATTTTCTGCACAGAGGGGGATGCTCGGCTTGAGAAAAGGGGGTACCCTTATTTCCAGCATTGTATTTGCCAAAGTGGCAGATAACACTGAATGATAAAGGCTCAGTGGTGCGAAGGGTGCATTAGTGTGCGGTATACTTTGCAATTTGTCCATCACTGCAATTTGGGAAACAGTGGTGAATGTCTCTCAGAATGTTTGATGTGTTTTCCTGCCGGCAGAGGTGTTGGAGACTAATGCTGTTATTACTCTTTGATGTATCCCTGCAGAGAGCCCACCAAAAGGGGGTGCTGCATTGCTTTCTCATCTGCAAAAAGTCTGTCCACAGAGGCGGTGTGTGTGTGTGTGTGTGTGTGTGTGTGTGTGTGTGTGTGTGTGTGTGTGTGTGTGTGTGTGTGTGTGTGTGTGTGTGTGTGTGTGTGTGTGTGTGTGTGTGTGTGTGTGTGTGTTTGTGAGCGTGTGTTCATCGAGGGGGCAGGGGGACTTCTTCCAATTATCATTTTGAAATTACACAGGGTCACACTGCATTACTGCAGAGCCGCTAAACCACAGCTTCCCGCCGCTCCTCGTCCTTAACTGACTTTGACAACAGCAATAACACAATGCATACAATTAACACATTTTAATGACCGTGTAGCTAATTAAAAGTAAAGCCTGATGAGTCACAAGCCTTCATCATCAACTGTGAACTGAACCTGTACCCAGCACGGCAGATGTGTGAGAGGCTGACTTCCAAGCCCCCTCTGAGTGTACTCGAGCATGTGTAGACTTTTTTTTTTTTGTTGGCAATTGTTGCGGCATGTTGTGCTGCACACAGAAGGAATGCTAGCTTACTGGGCACAGAATCCACTCACACACACACACACACACACACACACACACACACACACACACACACACACACACAGGTCATTTTCATTGCGGCCCATGGGCAGATGGGACAGCACAGGCAACAATGAAGCACGGCTTTACATCTTGTTTTCACAGACGAGTAACCAAGTCCCAGCAGTATGAGCTGTGAGGTTCCATCCAAGAGACGACATCTATCTCACTTCATCCAGCTCGCCTTACCTGTCGCATCACCTCCTGTCCAATAAAACACCGCTCTCTCCACCGATACTTCTGTGTTTGAGTGTATGTGCATGTATGTGTCTGATCCAGTCAGATGGTTTGACCCCGGCCTTGTCTTGCCTTGATCGAGCTGTCGTCTGGGGAAACATTTGTCTTTGGAGAAAACAGTATAGAACCCAACAAAGAACGCATTTCTTACAAATGAATAAGCACTTTCTGCAAATAGAAAGTAGCTTGTCGTATGACCTACACATTTACACAAACAGTTTCCAAACACTTTTATTTAATCTTAGTGTAACCCTATATGACAAATGCATGGTGTGAAAAAGACAGTGAAGTATGCTTCAGTCCTGAAAAGCAAAGACTGTTCCCTTCTAACCATCTATTTTTAATTTAACAACAAGTGTCTGCACACCTGGAATCTCACTGTTTCTTTCAGCTTAATGTACCGCCTTGGGTTGTTTTTGAAAAATCCAATTTCCCATTCTTGTTAGCTGTATTGTTAGGTATATCTGGTGGCGATGCATCTTTGTTTTGTGAGGGGATTTTAAATGTGAGGCAAATAAAGTGCAAACAGCCTCTCTCCTCTGTGGGAAAATGAAGCTCATGCTTTGTTTTTTTTTGTTAGCAAAGTAACAAGACAGATGGGAACACAACCTGTGAGATCTCACATTTGTCATTATTTAAAGAAATAGGTTGCACTCTTGAGTGATGCTTTTTTCTGAAATGGAAATCTTACACCGTCATATACTGCTTGGCAACTGCAGAAGTGTTATTCATCTGTCATACTTTTCTGTGTCTCTGCAGTGAAAAATACAGCAGGGTTAAAAAAAATAGAATATCCTTTGTGTGCCAAAAGCTTTGCCTGCTGGTTAGCGTGCTCCCTCTCCTGATACACAGATTTAGAAAGGAACCCAACATTTCTAAAAAATCCTCTATTAACCTTGATGTGTTTTGACGGCTGCAGCCCTTCCCTGTCTTCCGCTCGCTTTGAGAAGCAGCAACCGCGGCCAATTATCTATCTGTTAGGGCGCTTTCATGTCTCCGAGATGTTTAGTCACAAATGTACGTTATTGTGGCCCGGTGTCACAGCTTTTCATGCTGCGGCTCCGTCACTCGTCCATGTCATTACATTGCTTTCAGCAAAGAGGAAAGAATGAGAGGAGAGAGAGAGAGAGAGAGAGAGGATGAGAGATATAGAAGAGACAGGCCTGTCGAGTGACATTTTGTCTGTGTGTCCAGGCTATTGTGCGCTGCGGGAGACAACACCAGTCATCGCTATTACACACACACACACACACACATCCACACACACTGGACCACAATGGCCTCAGGTACACACCCACACAATAGTATCCGTCTCTGTTCTCATGCCAAACGGAAAAACACAGTGATGTTCTCAGAGAAATTGTTCCATTTTCTTCTTCTTTTGTTGAAAACATGACAGTGCGTTCCTGATACAGAGCTGCAATCAGAGCACATTCAGATGTATTATTAAGCCATTAAAAAGCAATCAAACCACTCTCTCCTTAATGTCAGGTTGTTTTTACACTCAGGAATGCATGAGGCAGTAAAATCTCAAATATGCACACACACACACACACACACACACACACACACACACACACACACACACACACACACACACACACACACACACACACACCCTCGAAACACACAAAAGTTTGCGGTTACAGCAGGCTCCCCCACGCCGAGCGAGCATAATTAGCACACTCGTTAAGCTCATCTGCATCTCTCTTCAAAGGAGATCGATGCAAATGGATAGGATTTAGCCACTGGCAGCAATTAGGGTCCCAAAAAAAAAAAAAAAAATCTCCTAGCTGGAGAAACTCGGTTAGAGCGAGGCGAAGACACTTTTTCATGGCGGGGAATAAAATGCATTTTCTGCCCCTGCACTGAGCGCATAATAGAATCCAAAATGAACGCTTTCATTTACTCTTGTGTCAAATGAAGTTTCTGTTTAATCACGTCGGCCCTCCTGGTTATCACATAAGCCCGGTGTTCAGGGGGGTTTCATCAGGAGAAATGTTTCTTTCCACTAACAAGTGTTGGCTTGGTAGTCATTGTTTGGGTTTTCTTCTTCCTGTGTCCCATAGGGCTCCAGTTACGACCACAGACCTATAAAAACACACCAGTGAAGTACTACTGGTTAACTAAGGGACAACATAGCATGCAATCAATGTGATTTAAAGAAATAAATGAATTCATTTTGGACCTTAAATCAATAATCAGATATGGTTGTGGGCTCCTAAAGATTAGCAACTATCAAGACTAGAGAAATTGAGAGAAATAGGATTTGTTTTTTAATTTAAGATGTATTTTTGGGCTTTTTGAGCCTCCAATGGAGAGACAGGACAGAGTCGGAATCAGGGAGAGAAAGCAGAGAACGACATGCGGGAAAGGAGCCACAGGCTGGATTTGAACCTTTGAGTAGAACAGGTTCCATCTAGATAAGAAGCAGCCTCAAGGACACCAAAGTGTGACTTCAAAATGTCTTTATCGTAGGGACTTTTTTTTTATTTTGAAGGCAGAAGTTTCTGACAGATTGTGTTTGTAACATGATGTCCACATGAGGATCAGACGACCATGAGGAGGAAAACAGTGAATACAGAGCAAATTAATGTGATACAATCAGGACAGTAAGGGTTAGGTAAAACATGGTCACCCTAACTTTAAGCAATAATTACAAAACATTTTCAACCTAAATACTTATCATTACTTAGTAAAAGAACAAAGAAACACATTTCATTCACTGTTGCCTGTTTCTAAATGTATTTTTTGAAAATATATTTATTGCTTTTATAAACATACAGACTAAACAAAAACAGCAAAAAAAACCTACCCCCCACCCCCCCTCCCAAAAGGAAAATAAAGTAAAAGAACAGAAAAAGAGCACGTCTATTGCAATAGCAGCCATGACCACATTAAGACCTTATCTTAAGCAGTTCCTTTTACGAAAAAAACCAAAAAACAGTGAAAAAACAAAGGCACTTAGATGCAGCAGGATGGTGCAGTTAAGACACAGAATATCAATCTTTTGCCACAAAGAAAATTCAGCAAAGGGTCCCAAATCTTATTTTCTAAATGTATTCTGATTTAGTGACATTCAACTTGTGGGCTGTTGAATTTGAAGTGTTAGGACGGTAATGTCGGACTGGGTATAGCTACACCAGGACATGCACAAAGTCAGGATGCTGTAAAAAAAGGCAGCATTTGACCCCAAAAAGTTTTGCAGTAACCTCCAAAATCCGATCAGAGCCAGGCAGAGGAGGCGACTGTTAGCCAGGAGGCTAACGCTACAGATCCAACCCGTGTGTAATGATGTTATTTACTGACATCTAGAGGGCTCATTCACTTGGTCTTTCAGGGGCCCAGACATTTTTGTGGGCGGGCCTAGATACAATGATGAAATCTGTGTTTCTACCTCAATGAACCCAAAAATTGAGAGTCCTGGACTTCAATTCCAGCTTTGACAAAACCAATGCCATCACTGTATTTAGAAATGAGTCATGCTTTTTTATCTTTGTCTTCTTTGTATTGGTAGCATCAATGTGGTATGTGGAGTCAAAACAATAAGTCTGGTTTGTTTTATTCCATCATCCCTTTTTCTGAGAATTTATGCAACATCTTCAGAGCTTCTTATTAAAAGTCTAGCTCACACTGTGCAATTTTTCCCTGATTGTATAAAAGTCGGGGTGTCATGTCAGCTCACACTGTACGACAGAATCTTTTATGACGCCCGGCCAGACCTTGAGATTTATGTGCTCACACTGTACGACCCGATTGTCGGGCGCGACCGGAGAGTTCACACTGTACGAGTGAAATCAGGACGGCGCGTTGACAATTGTTAATATTGTTTCTTTTGAAAACTCCAATGGACCACGGTCTGTGAAAGAGAAGGAAGTGGAAGTTGTTGTAGGATAGAGGAAAGTTGATACAATCGTAGATATATGGATACAAGTTTCAGAAAAGTGCTGCACTGATGATCTGTACAGAAAAGTACCGCTGGTCGCCATGACTACAGTTCTCCCTTGTCTGTATTGTAGTCACACACAACTTCTGCAGGACCCTTTCATGACATAATGGTCAAGATTTTAAATTCTAAATATTAAACATGTTTGAAATAAATCGGGGCGTCCCTGACGATCGCCGGGCAGATTGAGGATGTTAAGATTGGATCTTTGTACCGCTCACACTACAAGATAATCTTTGCAGATAATCGGGTCCAAGCAGCCTCGAGTCGGGAGCGACCCTGGGATTGTCGGGAAGGAAGAATCGGAGCTGAAATCGGCCCGATTATCCTGCAATGTGAGCCAGGCTTAATCATTGTCACAATCCATGGTGAGTGAGGTATTCCAAAGTTTAATTTAGAAAGGGTTGCCATATATTTTATAATGTCTCTAATATTTAGCTGCGGCCTAACAGGAAGAGAAATTAAGCCTGAGCGGGAGTGATAAAAAAGTGTAGTTGCTTGAGTGTCCACTGAAGGCTGGCATTAAAAGTGAGTCAAGCCCTATACAGTTATATATGTTAAAATGCCCAACCTTACAGCAGAAATAAAGATGATAAAAGCCAGGTGCAAGATCTATATCTTACATATCAGGGCTCGGAGTTATACATTATTTATGGATGTGGGCTCTTAAACCTCTGTCAAGTAGTACATTTTTCTGTGCAGACAGCACCCATTTTATATGTAAAATGTTGAAATGTTCTAATTTGATAACGTCTGTTCTCATCTTTTGTAATAATTGTTGCAAGAAATCTGAAAATAAAAGCACACTTCTGGCATATAATGAGGTCTCTGAACACTCCTATATGGACACAGGAGCTAAAAGATGGGAGTGTAACTATCTCCTAGTCGTTACCTTTCAGTCAATGATCTTTACCCCTCTGCTGTTTTTATGCTGTATAAGCCTTTTGGAGATTTGTTTGATGCATCTTTCTCATGTTGAACTTTACTATGAAACCATCCAAGAAAGCAGTGCTTGACTTCCCCCAGGAAGTGAATTCTAGTGTTATTTTATTTATACGTTAGCACCAATCAGCAGGTAGCTGTCTTAGCTTCTTCAGTGTTTTTCATACATTGATTTATTGGTGGGGCTGGATTGTTGTTCCCTGCAGAGAAGCCTGCAGGACCTTTAGGTACGTGTTTCTTTCTCTGGTTATTCATACAAGCTGTGAGTTTGCTATGTTCCACTAACCTCTTAGCTTCATTATTCTGACAAATAAACCATCTCCAGTCAGCCTCACTCTGTGCAAGACAAAAAGAAAACGGTCAGTAAAGGGAGAGATGCTGGTGTTAGGATAATAAAAGCCTGAAAAATGTTGAACTTATGTACAGAAGCATCCATGTCTTTCCTCCTACTCCCAGCCTTCAATGTAGCTCCAGGCGTCTGCACGTCCATCAGTACGCTGTCATGGAAATTCAGGTGTTCTTCCTTCCACAAACAAGCATTCAGATGGGGCCTCATTTGAGCATGAAAATGGGCCGACAGTGACAGAAAAGAGAAGTAATGAGCAAGGTGAAATGAAAGAGACGGATGACCAAAGCCAACGAGGGATGGATAAAGCCCCGATGTGACTGGTATATGTTATATGTTTGTGTGACAGCTTTGATTAAGATGCTCGTCACATGTCCTCTCTGTCTCTCAGAGACGTTTACACATTGACCACAAATGATTGGACTCTTAAAGCAATAGAGCATGGGCTGGGATATATTTAGATCACTGCAGGCAGACTCCATTGTTTCTGTGTTTTCATATTAACAAAGAATCTAAAGAATCAAAGAATCTAAACCAAACGCTACATTTCAACTTCCTGGCACCATCTCATATACTCTCATCTGATATTAAGATAGTTCATCCAATCGTTGTTGAGGTGTAAGTCCATCCAGGTCAAAGTGTGATATAAACATGAGGTCAGCAGGTTGATTTAACCTGGCTTGTTTCATGTTGTCATACCTCCTGACTAACCTGTGTTTTTCTCTGTGAGTCTCAGAGAATCCTGCTCCTGCTTATCTGTTTGGCTGCATGCCTCCACCAGTGCCTGCTGCTCACTCTCCATTGCAATTCCTGTCACACTTAAGCCTCTTGATCACCTGAAAAACCATGTGCCAAGCAGCAGCCTGAGAGGAGACCTTTACGAGCAGAAAAAGAAGTAAACCTTTGAAACTGATTCCTGAGTTTTAGGCTGTGTCTGAAATCACTCACTATTCACTATGCCAGTTTGTAGTGGTGTCTGAATTCTGAGAAAGCATAATCATACACTATATAGTCCACTCCTTGTATCCCACAATGCATTGTGAAAAGTTGTGTACAACAAATCGTCACTATCCAAGTGATATATTCCATCATGCTTTGCAGTTCAAAGAGTATTGGGAGGGGGAAAGTGGCATTTGAATCGGATGCTCTCCTCAGATGGACTAGAGGAGCAGCCAGCGTGAACACAGAAACACAAAAATGTCATATTTGTGGCGTTTTTACAGAAATCTAGAAGTTTCTTCCATAAAAAGTAAAGGATTTTCAACATAGTGACGTTAGTTTGTCCTGATGATGATGACAGGCATGAGACCAGAACACACAAAAAAAGAACAAATAAATGAGTTTGGGTGCTAACATATGCAAAATTATTTATCAATCATTTTATATTTTATATGTATTGATAGTTTTTTACTGTTTTGTAAAAAAAATACAAAAATAGTATTCAGAAATTCATGTCTTTATTTACAGTTATTATTGATCCTCTGCCGGTGTTAAGCTGCACATTTTAGTTGTGAGAAAGTAATGATGTCACAGTCAGTGGCAGGCGAGTGAGCCGAGTAGTGTCCTAAATGTTTTGTTATCAAGCTGAATGAGTGCACTATGTAGTCCACTTCATTTAACTCTCTATATAAGGAGTAGGGATTAAGTGTGTGATTTAGGACACATCCTTAAGGTATATAAAGGCAGACTGCACTGTAGATTTGAACTTTTTATCGGATGTGTTAAGCAGAAGAAGACGACGTTCTGATTTCTTTAACATCCGATAAAATCAGAATTAGAAATACTTTATTAATCCCAGAGGGAAATTCAGTTGTAATACAAAGATACAACAGAATAGATTTATATATCATAAAAGAATGAATGACAGTGTCCTCTCTTTTGAAACAATTAAGGCTTTAACATCAAGTAAAGGAGACAGAAATTAAACAGATCCTTAATCGGATCACAAACCACCAAGAAAAGATTATCTCATAAAATTCACACTTCTCTATGATCTAAATGAAAAAACAGAAACTATAAGGAGTGACAATCCTACTTTTAGTTTGCTGTCAAATAGACCCCGAACATGTTGCGCTCCCCTATCATTTCTTGGTTCTATTTGTGATAGAAATTCAACAGCTGTCTCACAGTTGTGCTCCTCTGCTCACCTGCCTTCACTCAGTCCATCAGTACTTTTCCACTCACCTCCCCTCTGCTCCACGCCCCCCTCATCAGCTAACTCACCTGTGCACACAGCTGCCTGTCGTCTACAATCAAGCCAGAATAAAAGCCCCTCCTGGTCCCTCAGACACTGCCACATATATAAATACAATATACAAAAAAAACAAAAACAAATACACCTTACAGAGAAAAGCATCATTCAATAGATTATCAGAAATGGGGATATGTTGTTTCAGTTAAAACATTGTTTGGCCAATTTGAGAATCCCCACATGATTGCAAAAGCACAAGTTATTAATATTCTCTTTTGGTTGCTTCTCTTGATGGATTTATTAATCTCCATCCTGCATGTTTTATGAATGAGATTATGGGTTTTTTTGCAACAGGATTATATTCAAGATTTTAAGTGATGTTTAGTAGAATGATTTTGTTTTCACTCTACCTGTGGAGGGTAGTAATACGCCTAAGATGCGTCGAAACTGCTGGAATATCTAAACAAAGAATAAAAACAGACACTGCTAAATCGGACCTCTCCTTGATGCAAGACGTTCCAGCAACTTTACCTTGGACTGATTACCCGTTGCTGATCATGTTCTCCTCTGACCAGCCAGCCTATAGTTGTCCTTATGCCTTCTGTCCCAACCACGACTTCTGATTCTGTCCTCCTGGTTCCTCTCTGTCTCTCCCTGAGCTGTTTGGCTTTCCCCAGCATCAGCTCCTACTTTGTGAGTTTTCCTGTCTAGATCTGCTGATTTCTGTTACTCAAAGACTCAAACTGTTCCAACACTGTGTGGATCTCTGGATTGTTCCAATAAAAGCTTTTCCTGACTCAGTTTGAGCTCTTTTACAGCTCTTACAGATCTTATATTGAACTCTGTTGTTGCCTGCCTGTACCCAGTAGTGTCTCGTGGCTAAAGAAGTGGGTATACTCTTTAATTTTCCCCACTATAATCGGCCTCTGCTATTAAAAAAAAAGTGAGATGTAAGTGTTCTCTTTATTCCATTGTGGTCTGGTTGATGGATCTTGTGAACCCACGAGTCCAGCTGCGCTCCGCTGCACCTGTGGTTAAATTACCCAGTGGGGTAGGGTAGGGTTAACCAGCAGGCTCTCCACACGTTGGGGGACATTTGCATTCAGAAACGCCTCCAGTTAACCATTTATGGTAACAACACACCTCTTTAAAAACCACCTGAATATATTTACCTCGCCGGAATAATGACTACGGGAGCAAAGAAAAGGAGCTTTATAACAGGAATGGAAGTGGAAGAGGTTGAATAAAAAACGGTTATAAATAAATAAATTAAATAAGGTTAGTAACTCTCACGCTAAGTGATCCAATTCAATAATTAGTATTTTCACTTAGTCGAAGTTACTAACAAAAGAACAAATGATGCATGAGAGAAGGTAACAGGTCAGAGGAGAAAACACCAAGATGAAGTTTGATAATAAGTTCAGCGCAAAAAATAACAACGCATCTCGGCAAAAAAGCAAGAAGCATTTACAGCGTCATCTGGGGCACAGCTCTCTCTGGGAAAAAAAATTAAACAGTGATGCTCTCACAAGAGATCAAGCTAGACCAAACAGATCAGAGTGCTCTTTTGAAAAGCCCTTACTGTGGAGCGCACAGTTCGCAAAATCATCTAATTAGGCAAAACGAGCCATGATGTAACATTTCAAACGCTTGTCCCAGCGGTCTTTTTAAGGTTTTGGAAAAAATTTAGGCAACAAGTCTGTTTCAAACTAGACAAAATCACTTATTTGGGGTTTTTAATTAAAGAAAACTGGGAACATGCATCTAGGTTGAGATGGATTCTGGCGTGCTGTGACACTCGTGGTGCTTTTTATTTGTAGTTTCAGTGTTCTACCTCTAGATTCTGTTAGTAAGCATGCTCAGAGCTGTGCTTATATTTACACACATTTCTAAGTAAAAGTAGTTGATAAACTGATAAAAGTTGATAAATCCCACTCCCACTCCCACTCAACGCACACATTACACACAGAACCGTGCTTGCGCACTGTTGATAAATGAGCCCCCTGGATTGTGCTTTTAACAGCTATTGCTACGACCACGTTTCAGAAAAAAGAGCAGAGAAGAAAAGAAAAGAAAGCATCCTCCAGCAGCATCACGGCAGGTATTGTTATAACGCTACATCATTAGCTGTGTAGCTGGAGAGAAGATGGAGGTGGAGGACAGGAAGCTGAAAGGAGACAAATTTGTTTGGACTCTCTGAAAAGCGATGTATCGGGGCAACATTTTCACAATGGAATGTCTTTATACATCCGTCAGTGTGCTCAATCGGTGACTCATTTCTTGCCGCTGTGCTCAGCTGATGAAACGGAGGCAAAGATAAAAAAAACAATTCTCATGCTCTCCCATTGCGTGGAAACATTTGCTAAACCTCCAACATCTACTTTTCACTTAAATTAACACCGGCCCTTTTTACTCCTTTAAAGTATGTCTCCGACTTGTTTCCCACTTTTTTCATTTCCTTAACACTCACTTTAATATGAGTGCACCCGCAGTCTGCTTTAACTATGAAGTGAATCTGTATGCAGCTTTCATAGTAAGTAAGTTTTCATTGCTCTTATCTATAATTGCAGAAATGACATAATTACCTTTAGCCATGTTTGGTACAGAAGGCAGACAATTGGTTATTGCATATTTCTGGAGGTGGACTTTGTTTAACTCAAGTGGTTGTAAGTTTAAAGAAAGATATTTAAGGCGGAAAAAAAAAATGTTATTCTGTTTTACTGTGAATATCTTTAAAGGAAGGCACTGACGAGTGCAGGTCTGTGAAGTGTTGAGAAATAAGTAAATTTTTATCTTTTTTAAAGTTAGCATTTTGGGAGAGATGAAGAGAGACAGGAAACATTGGATGGATAAAGTGGGAGATGACATGCAGCAGAGGGTCGAGGCTGGATTCAAAACACGGCCACTGCGACGAGCAATATAGCCTCAGCTTTTTTGTTTTTTTTATTTCCTGTTTTGCCCACAGGGAATGTTCAAACTCTTACAGGCAACCTAGAAGTTTAATCACATCTTCTGTCCAAAAAAGAAAAAATAATGCTTTGAAAGATGTAATGTATGATCAGAACTGTGGTTATGAAGCACTCGTGGCCATGGCCTACTTTAAAACCAAGAACATTTCATGGCCCCCTTTCCCCTTGAAAACTAATTCAGTGTTACATTAGCAAATGGAAAACAGACTCAATCAGATGATGAACCAAAATTCAAGACTCCAAGACACTAAGATAAGATAAGACTTTATTGTCTGTTTGCACAGAAATATGTCTTGCATTACAAGCTCAGAGATCCTCTCATCACAATCAAATCACACTCAAAAGACAAACATAAAAACAACATAAGCTGCATTCAAAATCACATTTCAGGAGTGACATGAAAAAATAAATAATGTTAGGAGATTGTCCATTAAAAAAAACATTACTAGGCAAAGTTCAGTTCCAAAACAAGAGGCAAAAGGGCTAAGTCAATAAAGATGAGCCTGACTCTGAAAGGTACGGATAATGAGATGGATAGGGATATATTTTTTATATCAAAATACGACCGTTTTTATCCGGATATAAAAACAACAATTACTGCCCATTTCCAAAAAGTCCAGTCCGTCAGCCGCTCTCTGCCAATCTAGTCAATGCTCCTGTTTCCACATCATGCTCTATGATCCATCTCCAGAGCGTGCCACCATGATACTCTGCTCTGCTCCGTTTCAAATATGCACTCGTCTATATTATACAGAAAAGATGAACTGAATACATGGATCTAGGCAGGAAGTTAGTAAAGAAAACGCTCAAAGCATCAGGTCACTATCAAAATAAAACATAATATACGGATTCCTGATCAAATATCGATCACTTTTTCACCATTACGTCTAAACAGGCATCAAATAAACGCACATCATCTTCAGAATGACAAAGCAACACAACATGTTGTGTGCATGTTTTTCTCTTTGTTCCTGTGCTGCACCGCGCTCACGCTCCATGTTCAGCCCACAGTAGACAAGAGATGTTTTTTATTATCACTTCAGCAGGTATGCTTGGAAGCCCTGTCAGTCTCTTTCAACATCCCAGAGACGGGGGGGCAGTCCTAGGACCAGACGTCAGAAAACCAGCAGGTAGGTATCCACACTTTTCCATCAAACCCAGCAGCAGAGGAGGAGTCTCAGAACCACCCACAGGTAAGAGAACAGGTACACTCACACTGTGGCACTGACTCCAGGAGAGCAAAAACAGCACAGAGGAGAGGCAGGTGGAAACCAGAGAAGCAGAGGTAGAATAATAATAATCATTTATTTGTATAGCACTTTTCTATACAGGTAACAAAGTGCTTTACAACAAACAATAAAACCAGAGAGACAATAAAATCAGACCAATTAAATAGAAAGAAAAAACAATTAAAACAAAGTCACATAGTAAAAGTGTTTTTGTAAAAGAATGTCTTAAGGAGGGATGTTAAATCTGCCAGTCTGATCTCCTCTGGCAGGCTGTTCCAAAATCTGGAGGCTCTGACAGCAAAGGCCCTGTCTTCTTTAGTTTTTAGCCTGGACCTTGTTGAACTGCTGGTCGGGGACAGAAGACATTTTCCAGGATGGTAGTGAGGGACGGCGGTCAAAGGCTGGCAGCAGGATTTTTTTTCTCTCCCGGTGCTGAGGGGAAGCTAGAGTAATATGTTGGGGCGCTATGTAGATTTTCATGAATTCATAGTTCTCTCTTCTTTTTTTTTATTAAAGATGACAAACGTGAGCGGGCTTAACCGGGGCTAGACAGATTTGTGATGGGGCTATAGCACCCCCTGGCCCCGGTGTAGCGCTGTGCTTGGCTGATAGGGTCGGAATCAGGAAATCAATCCAAGGGGGAAGTGCTGAAGAGTCTCACATGGGAAGACAAAGAACAATCTGGCAATGTGTAGGTGACCAGGGGCGGCAGTGGCTCAGAGGTAGAGTGGGCTGTCTATTGTTGAAGGTCAGGGGTTTGATTCCCAGCTACTGCAGCCACACATTGAAGTGTTTTATTACCTGCTTCATACTGAAGCTATTCTAGAGCTACAACCAACACACACACACACAAACACACATTGGGTTCCCCAGTCAGTGTTCTTCTGTTTTCATTGCTCACTATATTATGAGTAATAAGCAGGCAGAGACATCATTTTACAGGTTATTAGGCAGGCTTACACTGGCCTTACGTTTCATTGACTGTAATTGTTTTAGATATATTTAACTATATATTTAACTCAGATTCTCTTTTTCTTAATTCCGACTCGCTGCCTTGGGAGCAAAGCATTTGGAAATGTAGAGACAACATAAGGAGCGTAGCTTAATCAACCTAATGAAAGCAGAGAGTGGCTCCAGTGGGAAGAACATCCAAACGACAGGCACCTCGATGACTTCATCACAAGCAACATTGTTATCTTGGAAAGATGACAGTCCAGCTTTAAGTTTACTAGCGCTCCGTAGCACACTTGAACTTTTGGCATTATTAGATGAGATGATTAGATGAAACTCTTAATGGTTCCCACTGGGAAACTGGGTGTGTTAATGTTGCAGCAGAGAGAGAGGATGTAGAATTAAACTAATAGAAGGTACTGCATATAATACTACATGCAGTTTGTACAACACAGCTTAATGGCTGACGGTTTAATTTGAATATTTGCAAAAGCTGTTCAACCAAGAGTTTAAAAACGCAGGAAAAGATTTTAAAGCTGCACAAAAACCAATATTTTGTAAACATGATGTTACTATGAAAATGATTAGGAATTGAATGAATGATAGATTTTTAAAAGTTATTATCAAACTTGGCTGTGCCTCCTAGACTAGACTCTATTAGCTTCTTTCAGCTCCTTGTTTTGGTCTCAAATGTGAAAGGGACTTGAGCTTGTATAGCGCTTTCTACTCCTGAGGTCACACTGTGGCTCACTTGGTAGAGTCCGCCGTCACTCCACCGGAAGGTCGGGGGTTCGATCCCCAGCCCCTGCATGCTCCACTTATCCACTAAAGCACATTTATGCGCTGTCACTTATTCATTTCATTATTCACTCCAGCTCCATCAAAGGTTCCTTTTAAACGACTGTATATCCTCCACACCCACAGAACATGTACACTGCTGTAAACATGTGTAATGATGGTATAGTGTTCATTATTTACAGTGAAGTCTACAGTAGTGTATGTTTAAGGGATATTATGAACGCAAGACAAAAACGATAGGGGAGCAGGAATGAGGATAAAGACAAATCTGTTGATAATTCAGCACCATGGACAGCACCATGGATTTATGAACACACATTGCAGTCAGGAAACTTAGATTTCTGGCAAAAGACTCTTAAACCTAATTCTGAAAAGGAAAACTTGAATCAGGTGGACTGGAATAACATATTTAACTAATAAGCCCCCGCTTCAATCTTTCTGCCTCCAGAAGATGGAGAGAGGGGGGTTGAAGTTTAAAGCAACATTATAGAGGAATTTGAGTTTGGTGCACTTTGGGCCCCCCTGAAGGCCTCTGAGTGCAACTGCACAATCTTGAAACACCCATTGTGTATTGACATAGACAGTTCAACGTGGGACTTGCAGCTTACTGTTTCACCAAGCTCTTTCCAGCATGTAAAAGCCTGTCCAATATTTACTCCAGTAGTCTATGTTCTTGCTTTATCAATCTATTTTTTTCTCTTTTTAGCTTCATCTGTCAACGCTCCCTACTCGTAGCCTTTGAAATTGTGTCAAACAGTGCAGAGACGGCCTAACCAGCGCCTGTTAGTGATCCAGTGCCATAAAACCATACTCAGATAAGATACATATTGCTGAAAGATGGCAACGGGGCGCTGTCTGGAAACGGCATGGACACCATTCTTCCTGTTGAAAGTTATTGTCCTATCAGATTGACTTTGAAAATGGTGGAAAAGTTACATATTGTTGCTTTCACATTGGGGAAGTACTTTGGTCATCCTGGTAACCTTGATACATGCAACGTATTAAAACATAATGGGACTCTGGCTACAAAAGGCTGGGAGAAATATGAGGCTCATATTAAAAACACCTGGTGGAACATCTGACAAATAATTAGATTATCTCTCAACAGGTTAGTAAAATAATTGGGTGTAAAAAGAGCATCCAAGTGAGGCTCAGTCTTTTCTGAAGTAAAGACTAGGGAGGTGTTCATCACTCTGTGAAACTGTGCTGAAAAATAGTGTAAAAAATTGAAGAACAAAATTTCTCAATGTGAAATTGCAAAGAATCTGGAGATTTCATCATCTGCAGTACAAATAAAGACAGGTTTTAGAGCAATATAAACTGCCACATCTTTACCAGGCAGGGCCTTGCTTATTTAAGCAAGACAATACCAAACCACATTCTGCAACAGCATGGAAGTGTAAAGAGTCCAGGTGCTGAACTGGCCTGCCTGCACTGATGGTTTTGTCAACAGACTGGTAAAACATCTGCATCAGCTTATTGCAGATGCTGAAGGACCCCCAGCCTTCTCAGGAAGTACAGACAGCTCTGTCCCTACCTGCAGATAGCATCCATGTTTGGTGACCAGTTCAACTCCAGCTCCTGATATCCATAGGTATCTGAGGCTGCATTTTTTTTTTACACGGCTTCCCAACTGTTTTGGAAACAGAGTTGTAAAATTGTTGCAAAAACTTAAGACAAGATAAAATAGATGAAGGTGGAGGATCAGATGGTCAAACAAGGACAGATCCACTCTGAAAGGCGGCGAGGGAAACTCATCAGTATTCATTTTAAAGAGTAAGTGTGTGATGTACTTAGAAATACTAAAAGTCCTTATAGGCATAACAGGCTGTAATAAATCTATTCTTTTTCCAATCTTGAACAGGAAATTGCTATTTTGTATTTGAAGTGAGACTAGTTCAGCTATTAACAATACAAATGTTTTGTGAGGCAGAATATATCTGTGAGTACACTTAACATTTGACACCATCCATCACTGAGACCACCTCCATGCTCATATCAAATAAGCACATTTTCCCTTTATGTGAGTTTACTCTCCCCTCCATGAATAATACATCAGACTTGAGCAGCTCTCTCAGCAGGTTCACACACACTCACACACACTCACAAACACTAAAGCCACACAGACACCGGCACAGCATGCCAACCTATTAATGTTAATAATGTCTACATGTGCATATATGATCATAAGGTCGTAAACCCAAAGTTTCCGGGGCAGAGGAACTAATGAAAAATGCAAAGTCACAATGTGAAGGTCTCTTTATTACAGTTTTTTCTGTAAACCTCACCGTGGCAGCTTGCATGATGGGACATTTGGCGCTGCAATTATCAGTGGGCGATTCATCGATGTTGAGGCTGTGCCAGTGCTCTGATGGGTACAATTAAAAACAGATGCCTCTCAAGTTAATAGGATGTATATCTCTGTTTGTGTGTGGTTGGGAATGGTTTGGTTATATAGACAGAAAGAGAGGGGGGCGGCATATGATGGGAACCAATGCAAAGGGAAGCTACTTAAATACTAATCGTGGAAGGTTTCCTGCTGCTATAGATCAGAGAGGAAGGATATGATCCTCAACCCCGTGGGACTGGAGGCTTGCTTTGGAGCAGAGATACAGCAAAACATGCAGGGAGGGAGAGTGGGAGGAAAGAGGTGGTGACTGTCCAAGGTACAACACTTCTTCACGAGCCAAGGAGAGGGAATAGAAAAAATACCCTCGGCCACCCAGTTGAAAGTAAACTTAACTTTATTTTAGGTCTCACTCAAGTGGCCACCTCCAGTCTTATGTAAAATGAAGCCAATGCAGGAGTGTAAAATCTTGCAGTTTGTCGAGTGTCTGCTTGAGGCTGGCTCCAGGAACCCTGGAAGTCACATACACATGACTGGCAATAAAACAATTTTTACAGCATAAATAAACATGTTTACAGCCTGGTTCAAAAAACAAAATAGGTCTGATTAGTTATTGTCATCACTGGCACACACTGTACAGGGGGTGATTTTTTTTTAAAGCGTCTCCATTTGATTTTGAAAACAATAAGTGTTATCCATAGTTAGGCTCTTAACTGACATCATTGACAGGTGAGAGCGATGAGGCTTAAAACCCGCCTCAGCTTCGGCTCTCAGCCTGATGTTAAGTTGACTGAAAGTTAGGCTGAGACAGGATTTCCAACATGGCGGCTGCTGCTGATGAGCCTCTGGAGCACCCGGCTGTAACAAATGACTGTTACAGCCGTCAAGTCGCTCAGGCTTCAAACATTAATATTTACAGTCTGTGGTCTCACTTGACTTTATTCTATCAATTATTCATGGGTTCCAACCACTAAGCATTATGGTCCAACTCCACCTCACAGTGTCGATATTAATGTGGAAAATGGAAAATGAGTTATTGAATCTGTTTTACATCGATCAAAAACATTGATTCTCACATAAAGGTTACCTTTGATTAGAATTGAAAATGTTGCCTGGTGAAGATGTAAAGGAAAGATAGGTAATGCCTCAGTGATTGGGTGAACATAAGTGGAGTGTAATAAGCCAAGAACAAAACATAATCACATGATGATTAAAGTATAAATGCTTCAGCTAATAGTTTTATCCCACCAATAAAGACTGATAGTGGGGGTTCTTTTGAGCCCTGGTTATATCAACCCATGAATTAACTTCCTTTTGATTTTTGGTCTTTATTGATACAAGGGGAAACTACGTCTCATCTGGGGTAAGCTTCTTAAACTCAGATTCTGCAAAATTGCTTGAAAGAAGATGTTATTCAACAGGCATAACTTTTTTTTATACTCAACTGAATTTTAAGTAGCACGAAATATTTACATACACTCTGTTGTCAGACCCATGGCAGAAATTCACAGGGGGCCTCTCCGACCAGCGTTCATAAACAGCAACATAACATTTGTAACATATCATTTGCGAAATTAAAACTTTTCCCAGAAGTTCAAACTAGTATTCATTTAAAAATATAATTAAAAAAATGTCCAAGAACAAACATCATTACATAGCAAAAGTTATTTTGTGTGAACTGGGACATACAGAGTGAGTTATGCAGTGTTACTGGATCAGAGTATTGATTGTTTTTGAAGATGGATCATAGCAGCAGACCACAGCATGAGTCAGCAGTTTTTTGAGTTAGTCTTCACAGAGTTTAGTAAATATACTGTATGCCTGCAAGGACGAGTGTTTGTGGAATATGTTAAGTAAAATAAATTGTTACCTACGTAATTATAATCTCAATGCTTATTATGTTAGCCAGTTAAAGGCATTTTCTATTGTATGTTAGCATCGAGCTAACAGACTAACATGTGCATTGGCCCACCCTGGAGAACAATGCAAAAATAAATAAAACACTGATTCTATAAAACTTTAAGGACAATCTAATGACAGTCAAAAAGCCAGAGCTGGGGAGGGTCTTCAGTCTCAACTCCAACCTGTGGCTCCTTTCCCATATTCTCATTCCCCTCTATCTCTCCCAAATTTACACTTCTATCTGCTGTCCTGTCTATTTAATAAAGGCTTAAAAAGGGCCATCCTCAAGTGGACACTCAAGGGACTGCAGTGTTTTGCACCTCCACATTGGCTTCACTTTACAACACCGGAGGTCTCCACTCGGCTACTCTTTAAAGAGCCCATATTATGTCTAATCTTTGTACCTACTAAAGTATGTTCACAATAGCTAAAGTTCTAAAAAAAGTGTCTGTTTTCATGTACTGCCGCTCCATGCACCGGCTCGCTTCTGACTCTCTCTCTCAGGCTCTGAAGTGCTCAGAGTCCACACGTGTGCCAAGTCTGATCTGATTGGTCGGCCTGTCGGCTCTGCCTTAATTGGTCAGTCGCTCAGCCACTCTGGCTCAGAGGGCCGGGGAGCAAAAACATTAACACTACTGTGCTACCGCAGGTTACGGCATATCGTGGGCGTGCTACAGAAGTTAACGGGCGTGCAACATGAGCTGCAGGGCTTGCCACAACGAGCCAATGGGCTTAGATCAGTGATCTCACACTGACAAGACGTCACACTGGCAAATTTTTATCAAGGGGGGCTAGAACCGAGCGTTACATGCAGCTAATGCTGCAGCTAACAGGAGGACATAGGAGAAGCCGCATTTACGCGGACTTTGAATTTTTGCACATAGATGTGCCTAAACATGCACAGGACACTTGGAAAAAATACTAAAGAGCATATGAAACCAGAAAAAGCATAATATGGGACCTTTAAATCTCACACATTTCATCAGATGTGATGTCTTTTCTACTCTCACTCCCGCTGCTTGGTTGTTGCGGATCCCAGGAAGAATAGCTGCAAATAGAAATTCTGCAGCTAATGGAGATCCTAATAAACAAAACAAAACAATGTGCTGGTGCCCATCAAGTACATTTTATAAAGAACACAAGGCTATAAAATAACCCACAACATTTCCACCTTAAAGCTACTGCTAGGAGTTTTTTCCCGTTTATAAAATGGGATGAATTTGACAATGACGTCTCTATTTGCGCTACAAAAGTGAATGAGACCATTATCACCAAGATTGATTATTCATTTATATTGATTTTTTGACACTTGACGTTGCTACAGCAGGGTAGGTGTCAGGCTAAGTAAATAACTGCTTACTACCAAAACAGTCTTAGTTCATATATTTCATAGCAAACATTCACAGAGTGAGTGATTTCTTTGACTGTTGAAATAAAGCAGGATGAGATAGAGGAAAGACATATGAGGTGCAGATTTCGACGCAGGAGCTGCTGCCAAAATGGATATAAAGTGAAAGTTCCTCAAAGGAGTTTTAAATAAGCTCTTGAAAATGAACTTTGGTCTCTTTGCTGTTTACACAGAGCAGGGTTTTCTTGGCACACATCTTAAAATGCAGAGGATTAGAGAGATGAAGTGAACCACTTTGGCTTGCTTTGGGAAATAAAAAGTATTTGTGAAAAAGGCACTAAAATGTTCTGAAGAGCAGAGAGCTGGCCACACACTAGAGAAATGTCTAATCTTAACTGATTTGAAACATGTTGGAGACCACTGACATACGGATGATTTAATCTGATTTTTCACATTATAATCCTCTGAATGAACACACTAGATGATTGGGCCAGACTGTGAGACCACACAGATGCTGTTTGTAGATACAATTTCCCAGTGGCGGTTCCACAGACATCAGATCTCACAGATATTGTATGATCGAGCGTGACTGCAGATATGGAGAATACTTGATATCATCAAATGGTTTGTCTCACATGAACCATTATAAAGAGAGATCAAGATTATCTTCATTAGACTCTTCATCCAAGCATGATGATGAGGACAAACGAGGAAGACGAGGAGGATGATGAAGATGATGATGAAGATGATGATGAAGATGATGATGAAGATGATGATGACGAGAACAACAGTTGTGCAAAAATGTGAAGACACAGATCACTCAGCATCCTGTCTCTGATCATTCTCAGGACAGAGGATCATCTTCTTCCCCATCCTCAATGTCCTCCACGTCCTGCTAGGACTCCTCTCTTCTTCCTCCTCTCTTCTTCCACTTCCTCTCGCTCATCTTCTTCCTCTTTCTCTCACTCGTCTTCTTCCTCTTTCTCTCGCTCATCTTCTTCCTCTTTCTCTCACCCGTTTTATTCCTCTCACTCGTCTTCTTCCTCTTTCTCTCACTCGTCTTCTTCCTCTTCCTCTCACTCCTCCTCTTCCTCTCAATTGACTTCTTCCTCTTCCTCTCACTCCTCCTCTTCCTCTCAATCAACTTCTTCCTCTTCCTCTCACTCTCCCTCTTCCTCTCACTCCTCCTCTTCCTCTCAATTGACTTCTTCCGCTTCCTCTCACTCCTCCTCTTCCTCTCAATCGACTTCTTCCTCTTCCTCTTCCTCTTCCTCTCACTCGACTTCTTCCTCTTCTTCTCACTCAATTTCTTCTGCTTCCTCTCAATCGATTTCTTCCTCTTCCTCTCGCTCTTCATCTTCCTCTCACTCCTCCTCTTCCTCTCAATCGACTTCTTCCTCTTCCTCTCCCTCTCACTCTTCCCCTCACTCTTCCTCTTACTCTACCTCTTCCGCTCAGGCTTCCTCTCACTCTTCCCCTCAGTCTTCCTCTCACTCTTCCTCTCACTCTTCCCCTCAGTCTTCCTCTCACTCTTCCCCTCAGTCTTCCTCTCACTCTTCCTCTCACTCTTCCCCTCACTCTTCCCCTCACTCTTCCTCTCACTCTTCCCCTCACTCTTCCCCTCACTCTTCTTCTCACTCTTCCCCTCAGTCTTCCTCTCACTCTTCCCCTCAGTCTTCCTCTCACTATTCCCCTCAGTCTTCCTCTCACTCTTCCCCTCAGTCTTTCCCTCACTCTTCCTCTCACTCTTCCCCTCAGTCTTTCCCTCACTCTTCCTCTCACTATTCCCCTCAGTCTTCCTCTCACTCTTCCCCTCAGTCTTTCCCTCACTCTTCCTCTCACTATTCCCCTCAGTCTTCCTCTCACTCTTCCCCTCAGTCTTCCTCTCACTATTCCCCTCAGTCTTTCCCTCACTCTTCCTCTCAATATTCCCCTCAGTCTTCCTCTCACTCTTCCTCTCACTCTTCCCCTCAGTCTTCCCCTCAGTCTTCCCCTCACTCTTCCCCTCAGTCTTCCCCTCACTCTTCCCCTCAGTCTTCCTCTCACTCTTCCCCTCAGTCTTCCTCTCACTCTTCTCCTCAGTCTTCCCCTCAGTCTTCCTCTCACTCTTCTTCTCACTCTTCCCCTCACTCTTCCTTTCTGCTTTATTGCCTCTTGCAGGTATTCTGTGGGAGTCAGCCTGATCTCAGATCTGGAGTAAATACTATTAAAGATAAGTTTGGCCCTGACTCATTAGGGTGCAGTAAAATAATGGCATAGACACCACACACTTGGAGACTATTTGGACTAATAATCAGTTGGGACAAGCCTCAAATCTGGTCTTTTCTCTAGTCCTTGACTAAAACAACTTTTATACGAAAGGGGAGGAGCCTGCTGTCCAGTCCATGTAAACACAGCTCCAACACAGCCAGACGGAATTCACACTTCTAACTCTTTGTAGACAGTCATGACTCACAGCGAACCTACTTTTAATAAAGATTGATGTTATCTCATCTTTGCTCGAATTGCCCAAGCTTTCCGTTTTGCCCAAGAATAATTGCCAGCCTTGGTTATCAAGTAGCTTTAATGACCCTCGATCAAACGCAGTCATCTGAGTACAATAACAGAAAAACAGAACAACACTGTCAGGCTAAAGACAAAAAATCTTCCGTCGCTGAGACCAAGCGGGATGTGTCATTGAGTAGAGGGCAGGAATGCATCATTCTAGATTTTTTCTGTTTGACTAATAGATATTTTCCACAGATTCACCAGCAGGATATATAATGATGATTGTTAAATGTTACAGTTGTCCCTTAAAATGATGAAAATTATCACAGAAAGGTAAAGCAAGCAATGTCTCTCACTTTAACTGCTTAATTCCATTAGCGCTTCAGAAAAGGCTAAAGATTGACTCATACAACAACTCTTGGTGGGCCGCTTGGCCGAACAAAAAAAAAAAAAAACTCCACTACATAACATTGTGCTCTAACATAAATCCAACCTAACAGTGATAAGTGAGTATATGAGAAACAGAACACGCTGCCAGGAGTAAAAGAGCAGGAAAGAGAGGTGGGAGTGAGATTGGAAGAGCACCAGTTACCTTCCCAGAGGGCAGGTAGCTCTTGGTGGGCAGGAAGGTATAAAAGCGTAGATGAGAGAAAGAGAGGTGGGAATAAATGTGAAGGTACAAGGAAGTCAAGAAAGATTAGCAGTGATGAAGTGAAGAGGGGGTAAATCTGTGTAGGGGATGCAGACAGCGTGCGACGTGTAAGAGAGTTAAAGGTGTGAGGGTGAGAATGAGGAAGATAAGGACACTCAGGGGGAGAAGGAGAGGGGTGAGACTTTGAACCTCCAGTGTAGGAGCATGAGCACATTTCATTTTTAAAGTGTGTTTTTTTTTGCCATGCAGTTCCTTTTCCTTTCCTGGCATGCAAGCCACCCAACTGCGAGAACATCCAACCTCTCTCTTTTTTTTCTTTTTTTTGCCAAAAGAGTTTAGGAATACAAAGCTTTTGGCATCTGTTAGATTGACTTCAGATTCAAATATCTGGAGTAAATGTATGCAGGCTTTTTCCCACATAGAAATAACAATCTGTAAGTATGTATATGTATGTGTGCACAGGTGAAAGTCTACAACAATAATAAACAAACAAATGATAGTTTTTCTCTGATATTCTATTTTTCTTTCTCTGTGAAAATGCGAGCCGTCAAGCTCTGCACACAGGAGGGATTTGTGGGCATGCTCGATAGGTCAGGATGCAGGAAAGGTAAATTAGGCGTAAAGAAAATGGTTCTTTCTGCCTTTAGACAGAAAGGTTAATGGCTTTATGAGATTGCAATGACATATTACTGCAAACACCTCCAGGCAAAATAAATAATTTGATTGAAATATCTCACAGAGCAGTCGTCGCAGCCCGTTGTTAATGGAATATTAAATCCCCGGGCATGTTTAAATGTTTGAAAATGGCTTACAGCGATATGAACATGCGTATATGTGACAAGTTAAACAATGATTCACTCACAGTCTGTTACAAAGGAAAGCAAATGTGATTTTTTTTAAATGACGCCTAAATCTGTTTTAAGGTTAAAATATCATACATGCATCGGTTAGACAAATCCCCTATAGTTAAAAAAAACCATCTCAAATGCTACAATGGTGTTAATTCAAACCTTCAATTTATCTCTTTATTCCATCCATCCATTTTCTTCTTCTGACTTGCCGTGGTAGCAGCAGACTAAGCAAGTTGCCTCAGGCATCTCTT